>NW_008683180.1:59611-72164 GCF_000695815.1 Acanthisitta chloris
AATTTGTGTTACAAAACTTCCTTTACACGCTGCAAAACATCAAAGTGATTTACGCTTTTAACAAAATGCAAACTACTGAAAAATAGAATCAATATTTACAAAAACAAGACCCAAAAATGACAGGTTGGACATTCAACTAATTTACAGGCTTGCACATGTAACATAAGACTAATCCCCTGTGGCATTTACCTTTACTTTATATTCTTACCTAGGTGTAAATTCAGTGAGAACTGTCACTTATTTACCATAAACCCTCAAAAAAATTTGCATGTTTTTCAAAAATAAATGCTAATATTAATTCAAGTAAAGAACGAGTTGTCAAAACAAACAAAAAATATCCTACTCATAACACAAACACAGAAGCTGTTATGAATTAGATTTGCCAATATACACTATTAAAATTCCTAGAAACACCATCCTTCAAAAACATATTTTAAGGTTCCTGACACATCATGCATTTTTAAATTTTGGTCTTTGTTTTGGTAGTCTCATTGTTTTGTGCACTGAACTCAAGCAACATTGAGATTCAAGGCAGAGCTAAACTCTGCAGTCAATCAGAAACAGACTTTAAAACACAACACAGGTACAAGGATAAGATTTAAAAAAAAAAAGAGTGCTTACCAGCCTTCAGTATTGTGATATTCAGCATATTTAGATGCTGAATATGCAACACAAAAATCTCCTGATTCCACCAGAATCAGAGCCAACACTTTTTGCTGCTGCCTTCAATACGAGCAGGATGCAATCTCTCATGATTTGGGATGTGGGATTGGAAGGGGCTCAGGGGAGAATATTTTTAATAAAGAACAGGAACGAAGGGCATGTACAAAAAGGTGACAGCTACCCATGGAAGACTGCATTACTTAGCAGATTAAATTTAATTTCCTTCTTTTCTAATCTCATTTAATGCTTCTGTTTCCTAAGATTTTAGGAACCTGCTGCAAGGCTTATTAAAATTTATAGAAACAATCCCAAACTGATTTTCAAAGGAACAAGATCTGGACTTCACAGTATACACACAAGAGAAAATTGAGCACAAGCTTCACTTAAAACACCTGTGCAGTCCCTATGGAAGTCCACAGCACTCAGGGGTTAGCACTGAGCACACAAACTTTATTGGAAGTGCACAGTGGATGAATACTGTTGGTGTCTATGCTTTTATTTACCCAAACTCAGTAATAACAAGTTAGCTCCCTTCTCTTCTTTTTAATTTGCAAGAGACCAAGAAAAACACCAGTGGTTTCCGGCACTGTGCTGACCACTGATGTGCAGAGCAGTCACACCTCTCACAGACTGCTGTGAACTCTGCAGGTTGAAATGCACCCAATGCTCTGCAGGGCACCCACAGGCCATTCCCTGACACAAAACGTAAAGCCAACACCACTGCTGTGTAATTACCACCCTGGTCCATAGACTTACATGGTACTTAGATTTCTGCACACATCACATAATTATTTCGCGACCTGCGAGTAATGAGCTTGGGTACCCAAGCAATCACTGCAGCAGACAACACAGAGGCAAAACACAAAGTATTTGGAGACAACTCTCTTATCTCATTTTCCCTTTTGGTACAATCAAAACAAATTAACTACTATTCAGAAAATTCCACATTTCCGTACCATTACTGGAACCTGAATCACCATTCCTCATTGCTTTCCACACTCACAGAGCAAGTGTACTTGGCATTCTCAGAGATTATTCTGACAAACACAAGGATATGGTTATCTGTTGTGTTTTTAAATAGGGATCCCTAATCAGTCTTTTTTTTAAATAGCCAGTAATTTTGCTGTTATTTGTCTAACATCTGTCAGTGTGCACACAAAATCCTAAGTGCCTGTCAGGGTACAAAAAACAAAGGTCCCACAAGGCACCTCTTGAAAGCTTGTGATCATAAATAAAGTTCTGTTAAGGGGAAGCAAAAATCATCTGGCAACATTTTCTATTACTACACAAGTACTTCAAACATCCATGTAAAAACTGCAAGTATTTCACATCTGTCAAAAAATTACTCAGATTACATATTTGGAGCATGTTGTAATGATATACCTAATCTGAACTAATACTTTTTAAAATAAAATTGAAAACAATATGAATCACACCTATTTAATGCCAAGTAAACAGCAGTAACAGCCTTCATGCACTATGGTAAAATGTTTTAATTTTCTATCACCATTTAAAAAGCAAAACAAATTACAATATTCAGTAACAACTATATCAAGTACCAAAGCCAGGAAGTCTAAGTATCTGCAATAAAACATACACGAAAACCAATGTTGCAGAAGAGATGTTTCAAGTAATAGTTTCATGAAAGAAAACTCCAGAGAAAGGCAAAACATTTGAAAGCACTGAGCTTTCCCTGGATATGCAGCATCTCAGTACCTGTCCACAGTGACTATTTCACCATTTCAAGTACTTTTAGCTTTATTAAGTAATAAGTAAAGGAAGGAGGAGAGGGGGAAATAAATAAATCAGCAATGGTAGAGCTGGCCTAGCTGAGTTCACTCCATCAATCCCAACTTCTGAGAAATTCTGGCTAAAGCTGCCAACTTCTGCTGTTTATTCCACGAGTTTGATGGTGCCTGTGGAATGGCCCTGCCCACACATGCTGTGGCAAAAGCCACAAACTACTTGGTAACTTACAGGAATCACTGCAGTGAAGTTGGGACAGTACCTACAAATTAAAAATCAATGAACTCAAGAATTACGACTCGCAGCAACCATGTTTGCCTGTAATTATGGACACTGATTTCCCAGTTCCTGATGGGGCAGCTTCTCCAAAATACAGAACTGAAGGCAGGATCAAGTCTGCATCACAGCCGTTCCCACAGCACACCATATGCTGGGAGCATAGCAGAATATACCTCTACTTTCATCCTCCCCCAGGACACTGACCACGGAGTGAGCTGACTGTGGCAACTGTGGCATCACCCACCCTAACACACTCCCAAACTCTAGTTTAAAATACTACTGAGCTTATATTTCAGCCCATAAACTTTATGGGGTGGTGGGTGTGACTTTAAAAAAAAAAAGGCAGAAAATTCCGGCTGACAGGAACTGGAAAAACAATCTGCTTCAACAATTGTGCTAGAAGCAGAATGATTAAGTCCCTGAGCCATTCCAGTAACAATACAGATCATGCCAAGACTTACTAGAACACTTTCCACGGAAGAAGCAGTACTGAGATTTTCGGGACAATACTTAGGATAAATAACACAAGCCTACAATGTGTCGGTGAAACAGGACTGTGCTGCACATGAAGTGCATCAGTAGCCCTTATCCTGGCTCCTTTACCCATGTATTCATTACAAGGCATGCAAGCATTGCTTTTTCATTTTACATCAAGTTATCAGAACTGGCATCTTGGCTGTGATTTTGATAAAAGCTGAACAGCCACGTAACACTAATTTAAAATGTAACACCCTCAAGGAATTACTCTTGATGTGCCTGTAAAATACTATGTATTTGAACTATGAAGGAAAAAAAGAAAAAACCAGCATTTTTTTTTCTCTCCTCCAAAAATGTAACTCTTAGAGCAAGTTGTTTTATTCCAGTAGGTTTGGGGTTTGTTGTTTGTTTTGTTTTAAACCACTGCCTGAGCTGGAAGTATGCTTGGGGAGAAAATGCCACTTTTTAACATTGTCAGTACAACCACTTTCAGAGTAGTAATTTCACATTATGTTTTACAGACACTGCCAAGGATTTATTACAAAATGAAATTTGTGAATGCAGCCTGCACTAACAGCTACTCTCTCTGTGCTTCTTCTCTCATATTTTAGATGCTGCACAGGATGCTTTCTCTGAGAAAGAAACACAATAACCTGAGTGGAGCCAACATCAAAGGCTTCCTTTATTCTGATCCCAAACACCAAAAGCAATTTCTCTAACAGCACACCTGTACTTTGACCCAAGAACGTTAAACTATTACCTGGGACACTCCTTATTTTTCTTATCAAAAAGTCTGAAGATAAGCAAGTGTGGGGCCTTGGATAACCAAATTAGTTTCTCAAGGTTTTTTGAGGCTTTTTTTTTTTTTTTTTTTGAGGTCAGTATAATACTGGAATGACACTATAAATAACAGCACGGAAGTATTTTACATACTGAACTGAACACTGACCTCGCCAATTTCTTTGCAACTGCTTAACCTTTTTAATATGGGAAAGCATCAGATGTGATTCACCATCTTCTCTCAGCTGAACATCATGATGCTTTATGTGTCAGCAATCCTTACAGTGAAACAACTGAAAAAATACTATGACTCTTGTTTAGGGGTGGGAGGAGAGCTGGAAACCTCCTTTAAGATAGACAGCTAAAATATTTTTTAAGAAACAAAGAAATACATATGTATACATATAGCCCAAATTCTAAGATCAGCATAATTAAAACAGGTCAATTCAACACAGTATTAAGGTTTCTGATAAATGAGGATAATAAAATCCTTCTTGAGTTACAGTTCATTATGTTCTTCTGAAAACCAAAGCAACTCTGACAAATGCTGAACCTCTGGCAAAGGCCGCCTTAAAGCTCTTTTCACTCTCCCCTTCTGGTTCCTCCCACAGCCACTGACCTCTGCTGTTCTCTGTCAGTATTAAGAAAATTACTGATGCTGATGATTACAAACTAGAGAACAGCATTGTAAAAATGAGTAAATTTGGAGCACAGTGAAATCAAAGACCTGCACCTCCCATCCCAGGTCCTCTGCAGCCAAATCAGGCTTAAATAAATAGCATTTTCTGAAGGGATGTTCATTTTGAAGGTAAGCAAACAGGATGTATAAAAATGACAAGCTCACTGAGAAGAGGCCAGTAACAACAGTCAAAGTGCCAAGCAAAACAGGCAGTTTAAGGCAAAAGCTGGATTTATATTATCATGTTACATTTAATCATAATATAACCAAAGCATATGATGTAAGAGAGCTGTTCTACTGAGCTTTTCTTCGAGTAGAGATCTGAGTTTCAATTACAAAGGCTCAACATCACAGTTAAAGCTGTACTAAAAAACAGAGTTAAAATTGAGACTTATTCCCATGACTTGAAGAGAGAAGCAAAATATTTCTTCCCACACATACCACATGCTACAGGGATTTAGGGAAGGTTTTTGAACATTTTAAGATGTTTTCACTGAACTGGTAAAGAGTCAGAAGTGCTGAAAAATGACCCATATTTGCATTTTTTCACTAAGCTTTATAGTTTCTTTTAGTCTCTGCAGTTTAACCATTTTCAAGTTGAAAAGTGTCTATTCACATGCATTAAAATGCTTTGGAGATAATTATAAATTTTTCAGGGCACAAATCATGTTCTATCTCTGTAAATTGCGTAAAACATTTATCGGTGCTAAAAACATCAGTTGCAGGAAAGTATTATAAAAGGAATTATTGAATCCATTATTAAGAGTTACAGAATCTTAAGGCAAAAGAGAACCCTTCATTCTTCACAGAGACTTCTTACCAGGTTCTCTCTCCAACTGCATATTCTTGGTGTGATCAAGTGTTGTATTTTGGAAAATTAATTTACTATTACATTTCCCCATAGATGAAGTTAAGATTTCAGTTTGCAGTTTTATTCTAGCCTTTTCCATGTATGTTTTAGCTTAAAAACACAAACTTGCTCCAGCTCCTGTGTCCGCCAATCTGCAGGCAGAGACATTTACAAAACCTGCCCACAGCACATCTGTGCTTCACAGAAATGTCATCTCCCCCCTCACAGCGACAGCCTGAGACTTGTGCAGTGCCACGGCGTGAAAAATGGACAGTTACCAAAAAAGGACCCTTTCTGAACCAAAAGACAGATTGACAGCAGTCTGAGAAACAATTACAATGCTCTGGTTTCCATTTGATCAGATGCAGTAGCAAAAAATTCCAAAATAAGAAACCTTACTCTCTGATTTTTGTACATTTTCTGAAGCTAGAAACAAGAGGGATGTCAGTAGCAGGACAAACAGCAGCGTGCTGAAAGGCTGCAGGAGCACTTTGTTCCTGAGCACAGACAGGCACAGGAAACACTCAAATTACCTGACATTTTATCATTAGAAGATAATCAAATGATTACTGAGTTCATGCAAAGTAAACTCAAAATGTATCTTGAAACTCATTCTGTTCAGAAAGTGGATATAGCTTAGAGAAAGATACTGGAAAACGAGTCTAACTGATTCCTACGGGCTGTGACTTTTGAAAAACTGGGAGGGAATGACAGCTGAGTGCCTGCCCAGGGCAATACAGCAGCCATCAGGTAGCTCCCAGAAACCATTATGACTATATTCCAGAACATGAAGCTAACCCCTGCACTTGCGACTGAGACATGCCAGCCTAACAACAGGGCTTCCTGACACCTTCTTTTCCCTATTTTTTGGATGTAAAGCAAACCAAATTAGTGCAGCTGTATCACTGCAAAGGTAAAAAACTAGGTTATTACTTCTGATCCTGAACTTTGGTTACTACCACTCTTCTTCTGCTTATTAGGTACTTTGACAGCACAACTGTTAATTCAGAGAAAACCGTAGCTCAATCTTCTTGCTCTTTCTGCTCCCCCTCAGTCAGTTACAAAAGGAAGAGGAGAAATGAGTGCTGAGAATAACAAATGAAAGCTGAAAAATAACTCTCTGTATTGAAAATGGTAAATCCATGAGTAGCACAGATGAGGGTCAGGTATTAGGTCTGCACTCTAAACCACATTAAAATAACAGTGAATAAGCAGGTGCTGATCAATGAGCTAAATGCTTTAAAAGGCAACTCCACCTGTGCTTTCTCATTTTCTTTGCAAAACAATTAATTAGCATTATTTCTTATAATGTCTACCATCACAATACATCGTGAAATGTGACCCTCAGGGGCTTTTCTGAGCTGCTACTCAAAGTTACATGTACTGATAGCACCCTGGCTTCCCACCAGGATTTTCACCAGAAAGCTGCTTTCCAAGTTTTGACTGCTAGTGACTACAACAGTTACCTCGCAGCAATTTGCAACACAGCAATTTCTTAACAAAATACCACTAGGACAATCCTTATTGCATCATTACCTTGCAGACAACTAACTGTTGTTTTCTCACTTCCTACAAGGACTACCACAATCTCACAGCAGCCAAAGGACTTGCAAAACAAATGGAATTACTGAAAACTATACAGTTAGAGAAGTTTTAGTTGGATTTTTTTTTCCTTTAAGGATATACACTTCTTCCAGGGACACTTTGACACCTGTCTATGTTTTGATACATTTCTTTTCATAGTTGTTCTATAGATACTTTCCAGAACACTTAGATAAAATCCTCAACTTAAGCAGGACTATATATTCCTTACAGAATGTTACATACTTCACATAAAGATAATTAAACATTTATGTCAAAAATATTTAAAGGGCAACATGATTAGCAGCTTAATTCTCTGGGAGATCTGACAAGAACCCACAGCAGAATATGGGAGAGTTTCCCATAGGGAAGTCTTTGATTTTGGTGAGTAGTCCACCCAACCCGTGGATAAATGAATTCAGGAAACAACAGCAACCACACACAACAATCTGGCAAAGAATTAAAAATATGTAGAAAGAGGCTGTGCTGGTTACCAAAAATTTAGTTAGAGAGAGAACATGAAAGAAGAGATCAATCTAAGCCGGAAAAGTTACAGTTCAATATGGGAATTACGTCAATTAAGAGGGGGAGTTTTATCCTCAATGTGGTTCTCACTGCTGCCCTTCCTGAAGCAGGAGTGGATGGGGAGGGGAAAAAAAGTAGTTCAAAACAGCCACAGACGTGCATCTTGTCTCCAGTTACTCTGCAAGTACACCAAGATTAAAGGGTGGCACCATTTATTTTTCACTCTTCTCTGTTAACAGACCCACTTGTTTATGAGAGAATGAGGGTGGGGGGTACAAGTGAGAAATGGTTTTATTCTGCATGATGAGATACTGTCACAGGAAGCGGCAAAGCCCAACTTTTCACAGCTGCACCATGGTTAGTGACAATCTGATCTGTAAACTGCTGCAAAAAGCTTTCTTCTGCTGTACTAAACTCTCTAAATCTCTGAGACAACCACTTGCAAGTAACTACAAGCAAGCTCTGAACAGTTTCGGCAGAAGGGTTTGGCATGAAGAGAAATATTTCTTCTCCACTCAAGTTATTTAAAGAAAATATTAAATGTGAAAATGTGGGGGTTACACCTATAGGGTTTTGTTTGTTTTGTTTTATGGTTAATTTTTTCTAAGCTGTCCAGAGGGAATGAGACATATGGTTGCTGAGTAATACCATGTAATTCATAACACAGGACTAGTGGCATGAACAAAGTATTCCTAATCTGCAGATTTGTGGTTCTTCCAATGAAATTTGTCAAATTTGCACAGACTTATGCTTTTTAAATTGAACTGCATGTACTTTAACTCTGGAATAAAGAAAAAGCAGTGCAGTACTACACCCAAATAGGCCAGATGAACTGACTATTTATTAAATATGTAAAACAGAGTTTGAGCAGTACCAATTAAATTTGTTGGGTTTGCATAGTCGCTGTGAAATGGTTAGTGAAACAAAGTGTCTGAGGCCTGGAACGGGATGGAGAAGTATGAGCCAAAGTAAATGAATTCAAATCTTATTTTTATTCTGCATATCCAATGTGTATAAAGCTCTTCAGACAATGGTCTGTAGCTATTAGGAATGAGATTAAATCTCATCCTCAAGAACTTGAAAGCGACTACACTGAAAGCAGACAGTCTGCACCTGCTTAGAGCAGATCTTAAATTAGATATTCAATTATCTATACTCAAAATAGTATTTATTCAGATCTCTATAAATGTGAACAAACACTAATAGTCTATTCATGACGATGTGCTAGAACTACTTGTTTTTTTCCAAGCAGCAGTTGCTGCAGCACATCACCACGTCACCATGAATACTGCTGCAGTAACTATAAAAGAAGTTCAAAGTTGACTTCCGTCCGTATTGAGGTCCTGTAGAAACTGCAAACTCTGCTAACTAAAAATCATAAAACATCAACAAAAGTATTCCCTTACTTTCGTCAGTACTGATCAGAGCAAATCTCCAGCCTTTTTCAAGCGAAATGGAGCAAACCCCTATAAGAAAACAGGGCACTCTTCCAATAAAAAGCAAGGATAATGTCAAGAAATACATTAATAAAGAAGAAACTGAATGGTATGATCTTGCATTATTGAGAAGTGTTACATACTTTCTGGTATAGATTCGGTGTCGGTCTTTGTTTCACTGATTCTGTCAAGTTACATGCATAAAATCAATTTCTATACAAAGTACTGTCTTCACAATACAGTGCCCACGATGCAGCAATTATTTTTTTCCCCCCTCTTTTAAAAGGAAGAGCACATTTTCCCCTGTAAGACAGTAGAAAAGATAATTTACATTGCATCGGAAAGCATGCAAGTATTAATGATGGGGAATGACGAAGAACATAAATGGTTTCCATTTTCACATTCAAAAACAAGTACCTGCAAATTAATGCTAAAAGCAACTGGCCTATAAAGGAGCCATGTTTCCATGCCAACTGATCACAGAAATACATATAATCCAACAAAAAAATGAATAAGCTACAAAACAAGAAAATAAAAAGCAAGCAGAAGTGCTGGAAATCAAGATCCTGACCATACCCAAGTATTTCCCAAGAATAGCAAAGAACACAACAAAGGATGCAATTGAAGACATAAATGGTGTACAGCTAATGGCACTTCATCACTACAATACTTCTAAAAGCTGTCAGTCTCTAGTCAGGAAAAACAGGATACAGAACACCTCTATTAAGAAGGAGGGAACAGTCGTACAATGCTTAGGGATGTTTCACAGTTGGTAGACATGAAAGTGCCAAGTTACTATTCAGTGCACACCTTTCATGAGGATTTTTTGTCTTGAGGAAGGTCTTGCTTTGTTCCTCATTCACAGAGGTGTTCTGGGGCTCTGCAGTGGGTCAGCAAAGCTGGCTGCAGAGTGAGGCTGTTCACTGAGTGTTCGTTGCAAAATCAGCACATTAGGAATGAACAGATGTGTACCTGCACACAAGCAGTTGACAAGACAATTTGCACATATATATCTGATGTAACATTTTCTATGTGTATGAAATTCAGTTTCACAGTTGATAAAACCATGGTACTATGGTACCATGTACTAATAGTACAGTACCAGTACTAACAGTAGTACAGAAAAAAAAATTAGTTAGAAGGTCATATATAAAATCATGGTCCACACACATATGCATTTGTATGTGGAAAAAACAGACTTAATTTAAGCAGGGAAGCTTAGAAATATTGAATAGATGAGGACTGCTACAGATCTACATACAGCTGGTTCCAAGATACTGACGTTTACATGCAATAAAACCAGCAGTTTGAGTATCTGTTCTTTAAAACCTTGAGAAATAAATAACCTCCAACTAAAACGTCCATAAAACCTGTATTCTAAATGAATACAAACTGCAGACAGGACAATAAATTTCTCTTTCTTAATACGTCTTTATGAAGTCCGCAACACTGCTTTTCTTCCTATTTAGCTCTTGAAAACATATTAGAAGTCGTTAAGAGGTTTGAAACAAATGAAAAGTTATGGAAGTTGGATATTTAGTAAAACATATTAGAAGTCGTTAAGAGTTTTAAAACAAATGAAAAGTTATGGAAGTTGGAAATCCCACCATTAATGCATTTTAGTGCATCTGAATTTTACTGATTGCTTGCATTCTGCATGAGCAGAGAACAGAAAATTACAAGTACTCGTACCCACCTCCCTGACTTCACATTTATGTGAACACAGACTACGTGACAATGTAAAACATATTAGAAGTCGTTAAGAGTTTTAAAACAAATGAAAAGTTATGGAAGTTGGAAATCCCACCATTAATGCATTTTAGTGCATCTGAATTTTACTGATTGCTTGCATTCTGCATGAGCAGAGAACAGAAAATTACAAGTACTCGTACCCACCTCCCTGACTTCACATTTATGTGAACACAGACTACGTGACAATGGGGCTATACACTGCATGGGAAAAGGCAAGTTTACATAAAATGGGTTTTAGTTTCATTTACTAGCCTCAGTCCATGTAGGGACCTCAGTGACACCAGCAGATGAAAGAAAATAATTACGCAGCTACGTTCGAGCTTATCCAGAAAGCATGAAAGATTAAGGGTTTCACCAGACTTTCTTCCACTGTTAAAGGCAAAAAATACATATTCTAGTAGGAGAGAGCTAAGCTTAAAAGTTCTTAAGTCACTAAGATGATTTTTCTAATAAGAACAATGTTTGTATCACAGCCCAAGAAAACTGCGGAGTAAATACTTAGCATCTCTGAAATTGCCCATGTCTCTGCCTACCTTTCCCCAATCTCTCCCTAGGGCTGGGCACAGCCAACTGACCCAGCATTGCTGCAGTTCCTGTAGAAGCTGAAAAATGGTAATTAATCTGTGTGGAGAGACCATGATCTCTGCAGAGTTCTCCATGTATAAACTATTTCTTTTAGGCAATACACACTAAAAATTCCTGTCTGGGATCTTAAAAAAAAATAAAATCTACAGATCTGCTTAAAACACACTGACTGTTCCCAGCTGATAAAATTCTGTATGTCAAGTCATGCACTTCACAATAGCCTTTGTGGTATGTAAACTCTTCAGCAACTCCTAAAGTACAAAGATATGAATTCCTGAATTCCAACAGGGAAAACTGTATTTTAATAAATCCCTATCAATCTGTAATATTATAAAAATTACCCCTACTCAAAGCAGCAGCAACTGAAAGCTGTCTGTGCTGTGCTTGGCTGGCAGCCCTTGCACACCCAGCTCCATGCTTCCCTAACAATTAAGTCCTGCTATGTTTTGGAAGGACCAGAGGTGGCAAAGCTGAGCAAGATGAAAAGTCAGTTTGGCTTCTCAGACCTTCACCTCTTTTCATCTATTGTCGAAGAGTCTCTTCTGTTCTACAAACACCGAGTTTTGGAACCTTCTGAAAGTCAGTTTTGTACTGGTGACATCGTTTCACTACCACGTATGAAATCATCCACAAAACACATAGATTTTTCACATAGCACTGCCCTAGGCAAGATCCTGAATGGTAACACAGCAGAAGCCTCCATGTCATTTAACTATGAAAAGGAGAACAATGATCAAATAAAGAAAAAATAAATCATTCTCAACAGAGCAACAACTGGGAGGGCAAACAGCAACAATTTCATGTTCAGCAACTCTTCTTAGCCTTGGCCAGCACAGTCTGTTTATATAAATGAAAGAAAGAATGCTGCCCTGAACTTGCCCATTATCCCACAGAAAAGGTATTGTGGGAATGTTAACTTTCACCTGGCTAACTTCCAGATGCTGGCAGGAAAAACGCCCATTTAAAATTTTAGCCAGCTGAAGAATACCCCACATTTTTCACATTTTCCAATTATTCCAAGTTATGTATAAACTAACATGGACCTTGAACTAAATCCATATAAAATGGGCCATAGTAAGATGATGGACTACTCTGCAAAAGAATGAATCGAGGGGTCTCACATCCAAACCAAACAGGCAGTACCATATTTCACAAACCACAACAGCTTTGCAGAAAGCAGGCACATTTCTAGGATAGCAG
>NW_008683180.1:72186-80254 GCF_000695815.1 Acanthisitta chloris
TGGACAACGTGAGTAGGAACTAAAACAAAAGTGCCGTCCCAATTTCAAGAATGCAGCCCAATGCTGTGATGCTGAGCTGGCACCATGTGACAAAGATGCTGTTTGAAGCCTGCATTTTGTCATACAATTAACAAGAGAGAAATGCATCTTGATTTGCATCTAATATCTGCACAGGCCTCACGACAGAAACCGCAACACAAAAGAATCACAGAATTGTTTAGGTTGGAGAAAGACTGCCAAGGCTGTCAAGTCCAACTGTGAACCCAGCACTGTCAAGGCCACCACTAACCATGTCCCCAGGTGCCACATCTGCGCATCTTTTAAATCCCTCCAAGGACAGTGACTCAATCACTTCCCTGGACAGCCTGTCCCAATGCTTGACAACCCTTTCAGTGAACATTTTTTTTCAAATATCCAATCTAAACCTCCCTGGCATAGCCTGAGGCCGTTTCCTCTTGTCCTGCTACTTGTTCCCTGGGAGAAGAGGCTGACCCCCACCTGGCTACAACCTCCTGTCAGGTAGGTGCAGAGACAAAGTCCCCCCCTGAGCCTTCCTTTCTCCAGGCTAAAGAACTGAACACATTTCATCACCTCAATGTCCATTTTATAGTGAGGGGCCCACAGGAACACAGGATTCGAGGTGTGGCACCACCAGTGCCATGTACAGGAGGACAATCACTGCCCTCATCCCGCTGGCCACACTATCTCTGATACAGGCCAGGATGTCACTGGCCTTCCTGGCCAGCTGGGCACACTGCTGGCTCATGCTGAACCACTGTCAACCAGCACCACCAGGTCCTTTTCCACCAGGCAGCTTTCCAGGCACTCTGCCCCCAGCCTGCAGGGGGTTGCTGTGATCCAAGGGCAGGAGTCAGCACTCAGCCTTGTTGAATCTCATACCATTGGCCTCGGCCCACCAATCCAGCTTGTCCAGATCCCTCTGCAGAGCCTTCCAGCCCTCCAGCTGATCAACACTTCTGCCCAACTTGGTGTCCTCTGGAAACTGACTGAGGGCGCCCTTCAGCCCCTCATCCAGGTCAACTGATAAGGGTATTAAACAGGACTGGAAAGAGCCAAGCACAGCAACTGTGTGGACTTGAGAAGACCTCAGTACAAAATGAGCAAAAATCCCCTTTCTGCTTTAAACAGAAGGCATTTTTCTTGCTCTTTTCCATCTGGCACTTCAAGTAGCTGTCTTTACTTAACAGTCATCTTGAAGTTTTTAATAAGTCGTACAATGTGCAAACTCAAACTGAAAGAAATTATCCCTTACTTCTTCTCTTCCAAAGTTCAACTGTTAAGTAAAAATAGCTCACAATCACGTCTCTGCTCCAAGTTTTCGTATCTCAGCAGGAGCAAGAGTACTCGGTGCTAACATACCATCCCCACATTTCAGTGCACAGCACATGGAGCTGCAGCCTCCTCACTTACCAGTACTCTGCTGGTTCATTTCTGTGCATGTCCTGTCAAGCTAATTGGTGAAATACAACTTCCTGATTCAACTATACAGGAGGGGTTTTTTACTGTTTAAAGAGGAAGAGCTTCAGTGGTGGAAATTACATTTTTAATGTGGAAAAAGTAAGCCCTTCAATCACAGCAGAATGTTTAGCATGGCACTGTGTTAAGCCAAGCCACAGGTTGTCTTTTTATTAAAGTGCATTTACCTTAGTTCAGTTCACAACTGAAAGCACACTGCCTCCTGAACTGTTTCCCTGTGATAAAAGAAGACACAAACAAGACCTACCAAGCACCTACTCAGAGCACCATTAACTACAGAGACATACTCTAATCTGGTGCCATCTCCAGCAAATCCCAGAGTGCCTTCCCAGGCAAGCTCATCATCATCACTCCCTGCACCAGATGTGTGATGAGACTGGGCACAGAAAAATTAAGTGAATTACCCCAGGTCACTTCTGAGACTACTCACAAGTGTGAGAGGACTGCCATGACCATCTGGGCCATGCCACTGCTACTGAGGACATCTGTTAGCCCTGCTGTCTCTGCTCCCCTCTCTTCTTCAATAGTTACACCAAATTTGCCCTGAAAGTCAGCTACCCTGCACTTCACTTGACTTCAATACTCACTCAAAATTTTTTAGTAATGAGAAACTTCTATGGCCAAAGAAAATAAAACAAAAACAGACTTCAAGAAGGTGATTCAGTTCTCACATAGGACATCAATTTCCTAACACAAGTCCTTCAGTGACATTCCTTTTATAGAATGGTACAAATCCCACACACAGAAGCTGTATTTATGCTCAAGTATGCTTCAAAACTAGACCACACATGCCCAACACAAAGTCATTGCAAAGTACCACATTTTGATTTGGTTTTGCTGATTCCTAAGTATCTTAATGCAAATGTGAAATAAGCCTAGTTTACACTTAAACAAGAGTTCAAAGGGGCTTGCACTACCTTAACTAACTTGATTTAAAACTGTGCTTAATTAAATGCAAGCAGTTTCCCAGGTATCATATGGCTTATTCATAGACTGCTCCTTTCACTATGCACTTTTGTGATCAAAGACATCTTAGATGTAACAGGCGAGGTTATTTACTATTTATAAAAACAGCCACTGTTTAATCTCCTTTTGAGAATTAGTCTTCTAAAATGAAAAGTAATTTTTCCTAATTCTCTTTGAAAAATCTGAGAGAATTAGATGACTTCTGAGGTCCTTTACTCCTGCACAAAAAAATATCCCCTCCTGCCAATAAATCCTTAGGGAGTTTCAATAGCTGCTACAACTGTGTAAACCACACTCCGAAACATTCACCATTTCTATAGAACAGTATCCGCAGGACAGTCAAAAACCCTAAACTTCATTTTCAGTTTCTTGGAGTTTTCTTTCCCTTTGACTGTGGGTGTAATAAAAAAGAGTTTCTATTTCTGTATTTGTTAACAGATACTTTAATGTACTTTTTTTTGAAAACAAAGCCACAAAGCTCAGAAAAATCACTTACAGAATTTAACAGGCTTACAAAAACAGTCCAGAGGGAAGATGCTAGCAAAATCATGTAAATCAATGCAAAACTGCAATATTCACAGTGCTTCAAGTTCTAAACTACCAGCTCCATGCAATACACCGTTTTGTACTTTATTCACAGGACTAAGAAAATAAGACTCTGTCTTGGAGTCCTCACAATCCTGGGTCTTTGTTAACTGAGTGGCAGAACTTGTTCCTCAACTGCAAGAACTGAGCCAAACCAATCTTTGGACAAAATTATAACAGAAGGGTTATGCTGTAATAACTTGGGTTTAGTATGTAGGATGCAGCTAGAATCCTGTGGGTTTGTGAGCTCACTCCAACTGCTGTCGATATCAACCGGAAGCTGAGTAACTCAACATCCTGCAGGATCAAAATCTGCTAGGAAAGGAAAAAAGTTGTGCCTGCAGCTCACTGTTCTCCAAATTCCTACATAAAACGCTTTTTGCTCTCTTGCTCTAAGGAGATAGTTCTCACTGCTGAATACACAACGCTGGATTTAAATTTCAGATGGCTGCAGGGTGGTCACGAGATAAATTCCAAGTGTATTTGTACGCCTCTGTATTTACAGTAAAAGGAAAGTCATCTGGATTCAAGGATTCAAAACATGAAACCTTTTGAACAAAGACATGGTAAGAGAAAGCCCTGGACAGAAGTCTGCCAAATACAAACAACATACACAACCAGAGCCGAAAGGCAGCTTATTGTGAAACCCTTTCAAAACTATACAATACTATGGGAATTAAGTAAACTTAAAACTCCCCTGCAATACTCTCGTCATAGCTAATTTGTGATTTCCTGTACGCTCAGTACTAACAGCACAATGGAGCCTCTATTGTGGGCCTCCTCCCACAAGCTTTTAAAAAATGCAATACATTCTTTTTATCTAGACTGGCGTGGCTAAAATACATCCACTCTACACAGATAAAGGTCGTTTCCTCAGATGCTGCTTTTGCTAGCAAAAATAAAAATGAAAAATCTGTTGTCTGGTGGTGCTGAGCTCAAACCTCACAAAGGAGCAGTGCTCTGGCAGCTAAACTGTTGACCACCAATCCCGAGCAGGACAGATGTAGGAAGCCACTTTAGTTCTACGGTAACAAGAAAAGATTCCACGTTGAGAACTATCCGCAAATTCAAAACAATTCAAACTGGCTCTGAGAGTCTCACAGGATCTGAAAAAAATGAATGAAAATTTGACAGAATTCATAGAATAAAGCAACTGCAGTATTTAACTACAAATGTTGATTGAGGGGGAAGGCACTAAGTCCTCTAGGTGCAAGCAACTGGTTTACAGAGGTACTGAAAATAGATATAGCGTATTTTTTATCCTAAAGGATCCTGAAAGCTAATGCAAACCAACCAAAATGAACAAGACTTTCTGCTCGCAGCAGAAATGAAAGACTAATCCTGGCACAGGGCAGACCAGGAAAGGAGCACAGCCAGACTTTTAGCATGCAGAAGAGAATTTGGTGAGGATGCAAACTAAAACCCAAAATGCTGCAGTGGCTTTGATCAGTATCTTAACGACCTTTCTTAGTCAAAAAATAGTATATTAAGACAGAGGTAAAATTAGCTAGTCAGTTCCAGCCAGCATGGGAACGCACACGTACAACACTGAATTACTGGAGATCACTTCTCAGCAATGCTGATTATATGAACGGGAAAATCAACGACATGAGAAAGGCTGTGATACACATTAATACTGTTCAGTGAAGCACTAGACATGCATTAAGATGGCTGGTAGACCACAAATGTGAAAACGCTCATTACCCGGTTGAAAATAAACAGTTTAACATATCTGGTACAACACATTAAAGTGAAAAAATATTTAAATATCAGTTTAAGAGTTTGGAGACTGGCTTGTGGTTATCTCTGCTAAACATTTTTGTCCTGCATGACTCTGCACTACGCACTCAGCAAGAGACAAACTGGCTGCAACCATCTAATGAAATTTGACTCATCTGGGAATTCTGATGAAGTGCTCCACACCACTGTTTCTGTTAAGCCATATTATTTTCTTTATGGGATTGACAGTGCCATGCTGCAAATATGCAAAAAGGAATAGTAATTTTGGACAGTTCGGCGTAAAATAGAAGGTTAATTCTGAAAATCCATATTTGGGTAAAAATCCCACAGAAGCCAATGGAAATTTCGCAATTATAAATGAAAGATACTGGATCTGCACCAATGGCACAGTCATCACTGTCTGTCAGCCGCCTGCAGCACCTCTTGCTGACTGTAGGTATGACTAACAGCTGCCTGGGGCAGCTCTCCCTTCCTGCAAACCCTCCTGCGCATCATCCCCACCGGACTGGAGAGCACACATCCCAGTGCAGCTCCTTTCTGGCTCATTCTCCCAACTTCTGACTCACCCAGGGGCTATGATGACATTCTGCAGAGTGGAAAAAAAAATGCATGTGTAGTAGAAGATGATGAAAATACCCTGCAGTGCTGCTTCTCTCCTGGCTTTTCTCTGAGCTCTGCCTTGCCAGTGCCCTGTCTGAGCACACTGCAGGATGGCACACTGGCCACTCCTTGGCTTGGCCACATACACAGGGTTCTGTGGTACACGGTGTCCCCTCCTGCCATAGGAGGGGAATACAGCTTGGTGCTAATGCAGCAGGGACAGCCTTGCAGAGTCTGATTTGCCATTTCTGCTGTCATCAGACGGCAGCCATGGGCTAATTCCCATTGATCTTGTTTGGAGGGTGGGAGAGAGGAACAATCTGCCACATGGCAGCAGCAACAGCAGTGAGCACAGCTTTCAGAGGCTTTGACACCAGCAAAACAGAAAGCAGGACCACCCTCTTCTGCCGCCCCTAGAACTCAGCTTGGCCAAACCATTATCTGCTGTAGTTAGACCCTGCTCTGACTGTCCAACATGGATGAGGGCCTACATCCCTTTGCACAGAACCAGACACATATGGATAAACATGTATAATACTGGGCTGTGGCTTCCCTAACTACAAACATTTCTCACTTCAGAAGGTCACATGTGAACCAGGCACACAAGATGCAAAAGAAAAGCTTGCTTTAAAAGGCAGCAGAAGTCATGTTCTTTCACATGGTGGTGTGAGACTTAACTGCTATTAAATCTTCCAGCACACCCCACTGGGACAGATCTCCCAGCGCCCTTATCACACGGCGTGTCCATGTCCAACAGCAGAACATGGAATCAATTAAAAAATATTTGGGCTGTTCAAGAAGATCATTAATGCACATCCAACAATACGGAATTTGGACTGCACACAGGAATCTGGAATTGTGACTCAAGTCAAGTAAGAAATGTTTCTCTGCTTCCTTCCTTTTTTTTGTGAGCTGGCATCAGAGCTACCCTAAATAGGCTAAAAGGAGCGGAGGGTAACGTGGTGAGCTCTGGCACACGCACAGACTCAGAGAGCATGAACAACTTTCACTGCAGACTTATGTAACTTTGCCAGTAGTGACACAACTCCCTGAAAGTGATTTGGGCACAGATAAGGGACATCCACTGACCTGTAAATAGAACTGTTAAAACATGCCTTAAAATACCTCATGTAAAGCAAAATTATATAATCGCATTACCTCGTGCTTTAATGCTGCAACAACAAAGGCTGCGTGTGCAACAGAAATAAAAGCTTTCTATTAATACTTCAACTTCACAATTATCTGAACAATTGCCACCAGCCCCCAGGGCCAGCTTTGTCTGCTTTCTGCAGAGAATCCCTTCTGGCTGACTACCCTGGCAGGTACACTGCAAGCAAGTTCCTCCAAAAGCCCCTTGAAAGAGGCAGGTATACAAAAAGAGATGAAAATGCAAGGATGAGCAACAGTCATCCAAAATAAATACCAGCATAAAACATGCTACTGCATTAGCAACGTTGAGTTCAAAGGAAAAAGAAAATAATCAAACAATGTCAATTTTCAATTATGCTGACTACCCTGGCAGGTACACTGCAAGCAAGTTCCTCCAAAAGCCCCTTGAAAGAGGCAGGTATACAAAAAGAGATGAAAATGCAAGGATGAGCAACAGTCATCCAAAATAAATACCAGCATAAAACATGCTACTGCATTAGCAACGTTGAGTTCAAAGGAAAAAGAAAATAATCAAACAATGTCAATTTTCAATTATGTAGACACAAAAAAAAAATATCAAACAATGTCAATTTTCAATTATGTTGATTAGACACAAACTGGCTAATTAGCAAATGGAATAATAACACAGGAAACACGATACGTTTCAGATGAAATGACAAAAATATTTCATATAAGAGACAAGTTAATTCATAATCATCTACCTCAAAAATTAAATTCTTGCTCTGCTATAGCAAACATAAACACATTACGTTTTGCACATCAAAAAACAATTAACCTATTCATCCAATGCAGAGATGGTTTTCAGGAGAGGTTTCTTTAGAGCAATTTCTTTTTATTTGGAGTTTAATTTTACCTTGTGAAGTGTTTTTTTAATTATTATTTTGCTCCTGTTGAAGCACCCCCAGGTCTGGGCAGCCATCCCTTGGCCAGCTCTGGCACAGATGCAGGTGCTCTGGCAGGCAGAGCCCAAGGGTGGGGCTGAGGCACACTGTGCTCCAGATCCTCCCGTCCCGACGCGCCGCAGATAGCAGCTACCAGGCAGCACAAATTACAGGAGCCCAGGGACTGTCTCATGTTCCTCGAGAAACCGGATAGGTCTCTGGCTGGGTCCAAAAACAATCTTAAGTTTTTACTCCCTCCAACCATCAAACCAAAGCTGAACATCAAAGGGACTCAAAAGCACCGAAAAAGTCTAATCCAAGGGCTCTCAGCACCCTTTATCGCATCATAAACAATTTGGGATACTTGCTCTGTCTCCCCTCCCCGCAACACCACTGCATCAGGCTGCACACCAGTTTCAGCCAGCCAAGACTAGGATGCTGCCACATTCCCAAAACACTTCTGAGCATGTTGATCTTTTGGGGAGATGGGTTGAGGATTACTGTGTGCTCGTAAAGTTCCTCTGGAAATCACAGCTCGGAGATCCTAAACCGCCCGCCACAACTGGAAGCGCTGCTGCACTCCTCCAGCTCTCCCAGAGGAATACTGGCGAGGGAGCAAAGGGTTACAT
>NW_008683180.1:80270-83563 GCF_000695815.1 Acanthisitta chloris
TAATTTTAGACTGCAATGCATATTTTCCTGATCAATTCATAGATTAACATGAATCATCATCTTTGCAAGGCAGTAGGGGAGAAAGAGACCCAGAACTACAGCCGAGAACTTCTGTCTTCCCGAACTGTAAATCCATTGCTTATGCTGTCTGGGAGTGAGAAAGCACGTGCGGCTGAGGAACTAAGGCTAAAGGGCTCTGTACTACAACTTTTATCCTCAATATTTTCCTGATCAATTCATAGATTAACATGAATCATCATCTTTGCAAGGCAGTAGGGGAGAAAGAGACCCAGAACTACAGCCGAGAACTTCTGTCTTCCCGAACTGTAAATCCATTGCTTATGCTGTCTGGGAGTGAGAAAGCACGTGCGGCTGAGGAACTAAGGCTAAAGGGCTCTGTACTACAACTTTTATCCTCACCTTAAATTTTAGGACATGTATTAAAAGTGTAACTCCATCTCTACTCTCACACTAAATAAATAATTATGGGGCCAGGAGGTTAGGGAGCCGCAGAGGAGGCTGCTACGTTGCTGCACTGCCAACTGCTATGGGATTTGAAAGCTTGACACACGCTGGAGAGTATCACCTCATCAATGTTCCCAGCTGGCTTGGGAGGCAAAAACCTGACTACTACTCTTAAAGGCAGGTCTCCCTCACACAAGCAGCCAACCTCTCCAGATAAGCTTCAAGCAAGGCAGTTATTACAAATGCATGGTAGGAACAGAAAGACAAAATGGCAACAAGTAACTGTAGTCCAAAAGATCTGCACCGTTTCGACTAAGTGTTGCGTTTCACATAAGCAAATTAAAGATCACATTGCTTCTCGGTGTCTTTGCTTAAAAGCCATTGAAATCTGTGCCTTTCCATACACTTAATGCTGTTCAAATTATTTTCTTGTAAAATAAGCTTTTTTTACTTTTTTCCATGCTTATGGCATTTGAGTGAACAGGTATTCTGGGAGAACGTCAGTGTTCTTCCCACAAGGGATGACCCAGCCAAGTCACCGATCTGCAGTAGATGTTCTTATTTGATAAGGAGGGATTGACTTTATGTTTCAAAACGTTGGCAAGTGCACTACTGCATCTGTATGATAACACTTCACAGCATCCAGCCCAATCCTAATCTCTCAGATCACACTTCTGGCTAAGTGCTGTGGCCGCTCTGTTTACATTGTAAATAAAACAACAGCTCTCAGAAACAGAGAGATTAGTAAATTGAAGGATCGCACGTTTTTAACAAAGGGCAGACGCTATTTATCTTTATGATTCAGAAGGACAAGTCAAGAGCTAACCAAACTGACAAAGCTAAGGGCACTTGTCATTTGTTTTATCACGCTATCAGAACTTCACATGATGATAAAGTATCACAGCATATACAATATTTACGATGATGAGCTTTTTACATGCAGTGCACTGTGTGCTCGGAAGCTGCACACTCCAGCTGCTCTGTAACTACATGTGACAACACTGAACTGAGAAATTCACAAAGGTGACTGGAGTAGTTTCATTTCAAAATAGCAGTTTCATTGACTAAACTCTTCTACTGAGCATGACTGCAGCAATTCTCGGGATTATTAGCATTTTATTTGCCAATTCAGTAATGAGATAACACATTCCCTGATGGAGACATACTGGATCTATGTTATTGGGGGGGCAGTGTTTACAGAAGGACAGAGAACACACCACTGACTCTGCACCAATTTATACCCTCAGTGCCATCAAACACCCACAGAGAAACTCCATTCACGTCCCAAACATAATTTTACGTTAACAACGACAAAAACGAGGGAATAGTTTAACTCTCCCAGTTTCTCTCATCTGTTTATGAATTGCAGCCACCTCAAACACCCATTTCCTGTTCAGGCTGGAAAAGGGGCAGGTTGGGGGCTGAGGGTTGTTTGCTTCATCTTGTTTTGAAACACACCAGTGAATTGCAAGTAGGCAAAATATTTTGTCATTACCTTACTCTGGGGATGGCTGACATAATAATAATAATAAACTGAAGAGGATGCTATCTGTCAAACATTAAGGAATCCCAATATTGAAATCCTGCTGCCTTTGGGGGTCAATAAAGAGCAACGTTATACAATACACTAAAGTTAGCAGTTTGGGCTGCTAATTGTACATGTCTGTTTCACCAACGCACAGCTAAAAATAGATAAAACAGATAAGAGCACAGAACAAAGAGATGCACTGGACAATTATCTTTCTGCTAGCAGTCTAATTTACACTCAGCTCTTTAACCCTTTTCATTTATGAACCATACAGATTTTTAAAGCATTTCTCAATGGGATCTCAGGCTGAAATTCCTTAAATGTATTTTATTTTTCTTAGTATTTTCTTGTTCCCTTCCTAGTGGGATATAATAATGAGATTTATAATATTTTAATAAGGGCATCAGGCTACTTGCCAAAGGGCTGGAATACTAAATAAGAATATTTACATCTTGAAGACCCAGGAGGAGGAATCAGTGCAAAGCGCTCAGGACACGTAGGCACATCGCAAATATGACAGTTAATTTTAATTCACCGGGAAAGAAAGTACACATTGGCTTCAGTTTATTAGGCCTCATTATTTTCAATGAGGCTAAAGGGATGATTATCTTTAGCTGCTCTGTCGTGGCCTAAAAGCAAACATTCTTCCTGATAAGGGCAACACTTATTAAAATATAAGGCAACATGAAATAGCTTATTTTAAGCTACAACAGGTGAAATTTTGAAGACCAGCACTGGTTAACAACCTTTTCTACCCTTCTTCTGCCCAGCTCGGTACTAAGACTGAAACCCTGACTTTTGAATTTAATGTTTTAGAGGAAAACAAAGCAGCAGAGCAGACTGACTCACATCTCCTGGGTAAACAGGCTTATTCTCTGCTCTGCAGCTTCGCTATATCATTTGCTTACAAAACGCTCACGTTTATAAACAGAATCGACATTCCGTCTCCTTATATCTGGGGGGCAGGAGGGGAAAAAAAAAAAAAAAGAAAAAAAAAAGAAATCACCTTCAGATTTGACATGACAAGCAGTTCTGGAGGCTTATCCCTAACATCACGCCGCGCTTCTTACTGCCTTAATCAAGAAGCGCACGCTTAATAAATAATAGAAAAAGAGACAGCAAAGGGGAAAGAAAGGCGATGGGGCTCAGCCTTACCTCTGACACACAACCCGCCCCGCACCACCCCAAGGCCCTCCGCACTTTTCGCAACGACCAAACCTTTCAACTTCAGCCCAGCACCACCCGCCACCCTCAAACCCTCCCTCAACCCAACTCGCCTTTACGCTTCGCCTCGCTTTGT
>NW_008683181.1:0-32327 GCF_000695815.1 Acanthisitta chloris
CAAACAGGAGTTAAATTCTGTGGTGGTCATTCTAGTATCTTTCTCTGGTACTTAAAACATAAACAGAGAGCTCCCGTATATTGTTTAGAATGTTATGCACGTTTATGATTTGACTTCAGTGATGAACTCATCAGGAAATGAGGCCTTTTATATTTTGCAAGAAAGTATTTGTTTCCTGGGGTAAATTTGTAGGTAATTATTCTTTTCCTTCTGTAATATTAATAAAATGAGGCACGTACACATGTAAAAGTGTGCACACACCTGAGAACTCTTCTATTCGCTTCCCTTGCATTTGTTTTGTTGTCTGCGCATCATTGCAAGCTCTGATGTTGAAGAAACTGAAAAGTTGCTGTGGGTGGAAGGAGACAGGTAGAGCAGTACAGTTATATTGTAGTAATGGAGCATATGCTACTCGAGGTGTCATGGGGTCTGTTTTCAGAATATGACATTAATCAATCTTTCCAAAATTATTTGCCATCCAAGGATTCAAGATGCAAAGCCCTCAAAAATGTTACTTTGTTTGAACTGTGTACAAAGAAAGGACGAAGAAAATTATCGGTAGAGATACACATTATTTTGACTAGACACAAGAGGCTTTTACAGTCCATAGAAGAAAATAATCAGTTTGAGTTGTTGAGCCTTGATTTCTCTTAAATACTTAACATTCTGACTCTGCAGACTCTTCTGTCTTTCACCAGGAGCATAGCATGATTGTCAACCTGTAGAAGAAAACTTTGGAAGGAATGAATGAATGCAGTTTCACTCATGGAAGTAGAGGCAGTAGAAGTTGCGTTAGCCTTTAGAGTATGACCACAATAATTTGTTGAAAGCCTGTGGTACATCAGAGGACAGGAAGACTTAGGAATGGTGCTTGCTCTGGACTGTTGAAGACCTAACATTTCAGACCTTGACCATGAAGACCTAACTCAGCAATGTAAAACTGAAGGGGAGAGAAAAGGCTAGATTATACATGATTAATAGAACAGAACGGAATAGAATAGAATAGAATATATATGGAATGTACATGATTAATTATACTGATATCTCACAATTTCATCTGACCCTTTTAGACATCAAGAGCCTTCTAATAAATCTGATCTATGAGTTTTTTTCCAGGGGATAATAGCTAGTATGGTATAGTATAATTTTGTTGCTTTCAAAAAAGCAATAACTTGAATGCATGGTTTGAATAGCTAAATCTTTCTTTAAGATGGAGAGACCTTCAAATTGTGTTAGAATATGTAGTCTATGTCTCATTTTGCTTACACTGAAAAAACCTCTAAATAATGATTAGCATGCAAGTATTACAAAGGTGAAAATTAGCATATTTGTAAGAATGAAAAACCTCTGGCATTTTCATTCTTTTCCTTGCACAGAGAAATTGATCTAAACCTCTTGAAACACTGTTTGTAAAAAGCCCTTCACAGCTGGTGAGCAGGATACCAAATGAAATTTTTTTTTGGTTGTACCATAATTGCTTCCCATTGTACTTATTTATCTGGGAAAACAAAATGATTTATAGTTACAGTTCCATAAAGGAAAATCACTTATATCTATTTTACAGTGATAAATGCATTCCATGGTAGATGTCCCATTACTCCCATTCCTTTGCATCGGTATCCTCAACTCATACTTTGGTGGTCTTCTACTACCTCTTGCTAAGAGCCATCCACAACTAATGCTCTGTCAGAACAAGTGTTATGTCACACACAAAGAACAGTTTAATGTATGTCAGCCTTTTAGAGTCCAGATGTAATTTTTGGACACATGATCACAATGCAGGACCACATCAAATTAGCCTCCCTTTCAGGCAAGCAGCATACCCTCCTATCTATGCACATTTTTTGGCATTTATGCATTTTGCAAAAAAAATATTTTAAACATCTCTGTCAGTACTGGTGGAAATAAGGAACCTTCACAAAATAAACATCAGGAAAAGTTCATTATAGTTAAATGCCTAGGCTCGGTCCAGAGTGTGGAGTCATAGGGACAGACACTGCAGGACAAATCTCAGTGCACATGTACTGACTATTTGTAGCAGTGAGCCAATGCTTTATATCCTGTATAACTGCCTCATCCATTACACGTTCTTTGGTAGGCTGCTTTGCTCTGTTTCATTAACTTTTAAACAAACTTGGTCTTTTTGAGCTTTCCTGCTGTGATCTGCTAGAAATCTGCCACAGTTTACACTGCCAAAATCTCAGTTTAATAGCCTGAACAGTATGACTGCTTCTCAGATCTCAAAACTGTCCATTTCAGATATTTAAATAAAATATGAATTCCCCAAAAGTCAACAGCAACTGGAATGTGATTAGTAAAACTGCTGGCAAAGCATTGCTTTGAACTGGATTAGCTTGGTCCCAGTTCCTTGGTTTTGTACCAAGCACAATGAAGGCCAGCATGATGTATGCTTCTGTCATCTGGACATGTCCAGCTGTAGCTGAAGACAAAAATCAGCTATGTCTCAACTAATTGCCTCTCTGGCTTATGACTCACTATCTACAGCTCTGTATGAATTCAAATCTGAGAAATAGTTGGATATAGTGTGAATAAAATGTATGCTCTGTATGTGTTGTATGACTGTTAGCAGACATTGACAGAGTAACCAATTTCTCTTTACTGAAGAAATTAAAAAAGAGCTGATTGTTTTAAAGAATCACACTGCTTTCTTAGCTATCTTAAAATTTAAATATAACTTTCTTAGGTATCTTAAATTTAAAATATAGATGCTATATTACATCTCCAGTAAGCCTAATTTAAAACTGAAGATATACAGTAATATTTTTAGGAGAGGGAGTGGAGCAAGGGTGAAAATCCAAGCAAATGGGAGCCCAACTCAGAGAGTGGACTCTGTAGCCTGGAAGTGCTTAAATTCCCTCCTGTGCATTGGGAAAAGGAGAGCATAGGAGGAGAATGTGGAAGGAGAACAAGGTGACTCAGGAAGGTAACCCAAAACTAAATGGAAACAGAGTTGTCATCTAGAGCTAGCCAGTGGGGAATGCCAGAGGTCTATGCCTGCTTCCCTGAAGGACATATGAGGGAGGCAGGCATGGACCTCATGAGCCCGGGCTCATGTTATGAAGAATTTTAATGCTGCTCATTGTCAGCTGAGATGATACAATTAGGAAAGCCTTTTGTATAGAAGACCATTGTGTGGTCCACCTGTCAAGAAGAGAAGGGGAGTTGTTAGCACTAGAAGACTCTGAAATAAGAACAAAAATTGCTGTTGTTGGAAAGATGGGTTGAATAAGCAAACAAGCATTTGGGGATCTCAGTGAAAGAAGTAAATGACCTTATGGGTAGTGATAGACATAGCTATTTCTATTATTTGTAGTGCCAGAAAAAGAATGAAGTAAGTCTGAGTGAGGATAGGATAGAATCCAGTGGGTAGCTTCAATGTTTTGCTTCACAGTATTTATTTGCCTACTCTGTTAAACCAAAAGGGTTTTTCAAACTTCTTTCAAGATTTTACCTGTCTTGTAATGTGTTGCCTGCTATTCTGCTGAGTGATATATAAATAGATAATAATTTTAACTTTAATTTTAAATCATTATTAATAGCTCTTTGGGACAAATGTTTTACAGACTTTTTCTATTTTTATGCTGAGTGGGGAAGAAGAGGTGAGTCTAGGGAAGGGGAGAGAGAATGTGAAAAAATACCTTCAGCTATTCTTAAGTCATGGAAAAATATGCACTTTTCCACTGGAGAAAGTTTTAACTTTTTGAAAACTGCAAAAAAAAAAAAAAAAGAATAAAGTTTGAAACTTGAAACAACGTAGGCTTCTGAATTACAGAGATTTAACACTTTCTTTGAAAGCAAAGCATCCCAAAAGAGCTACATTTAAGTGAGCACAATTTCTGAGCACAATCACTCACAATTCCTTAAACTTTAGCAAGTCATATTACTACTGGTCTCTATTTGTGAAACCACTGCACATTCATTCTTCCCATTTGGCCTCACCAGAGGACTTATAAAAAAAAATGCTGCTGAAGTAATTTGCCAGTGGGAGATTTTTAGTTGCCTTTGTAAAACATACACAGTTAATTTCTGCAAATCCCAGTGAATTATGAACACTTGCTGGTGGAAAATCAGAAACCTTAATGTGTGTGTGTGTGTATGCATATATATATAAAGTTCCCCTGGGTTCTTCCAGTAGAAGTTAGACATAAAGATTTACTCACGGTTAGTGATACTGAAGCCAAAACAATCCAGGCTGGATAAATGAGGATATGGTAAATCTCAAATGCTAACTGTTTTGTTGAACCTCACTATATTTCAGAAATTTTACAAGTCTTTCTTACTGGTTGCAGTTGCTATAGTTAAAGGTTTCAAAGTGAAAAAGAAAATGCTAAGATTGACTCTTCATAGTTCTCTTTTCTTCCTACCTATAAAACTTTCCAACCCAAAGTTACTGCAGACTGTAACTGGAAGTTGGATTCTTCTGGCATCGTAAGCTGTGATTAATAAATATTTCCTCCTGCCCAGTCCTTGAATTTCAGACCAGTCAACTGGTTTAGTCTGGCTGCAGTGTGTGTGAAGGAGTGAGAAGAGGAATTCAATAGGAGTGGGAAGGGGCTCAGGATACCCACTTGGGCTGTGTGTGGTGCCTGGAGTTGGCAGAGGGATAGGTTTGGCTAAGGAGAGAGCCTAAAATGATGGGGGATGAGCAAGTCCTGACTGAGAGGTGCAAGTAGCTGTGTTGGTAAACACAACAACCAAATTGAAACCAAAGTTCAGGAGAGATGGTGGTGGGTGTTGTATGGACTGAAGGGTCAACCCCCTTGCCATGCAGGGTTCATCTCTGCAGCTAATGAAGGATCAAATCAATATGAAAGACTAGGAAAAAAAGATTTATCCATCAGAGTGAAAATAAAAATCTGTGTAATTTACCTTTATTTCAGAGGGTTTATACAGAACAACAGGAGGTGAATTCTAGCTAATGCAATTCAGGTGTGAGCATCTCTTTGTGTTGGGGTGAAAGGGTCCTGAAAGGATAAGCAGAAAACTCTCCCTTTTCCCCGTGGATCTTGTCTGGAGCAACACATGTTTTAAGCTTTTTCTTTGGGTTTTGGCTGACGAAAGGCTGTTGTATTTGTGTCCCTTTGCAAAAAGGACAAATATTCTCACTTCTTTTTAATTTGTTGTCTTGAAACAGCATAAGACAAATGTTTAAGAATGACTGTGAGGAATAGACCACAGAAAGAGTTATTATCAATTGTTGTCAATGTACTTATAAACAATTGGGAGATTTTTATGTATTGAGGATTCCTTTTAATTTTATTTCATAATCCAGTCTAGATGAACTGTGTTGTTTTATGACTCTTAAACTCTTTTACAAGACTAGCTAGTGGCAAAAATTACATTTGTTATTTACCAAACTATTTTATATTGTAATACATAGTGGTGCTTCTTTTCTAGGATTAAATAGAACTCTAATATATTTAATTAAGAAATGTGTGTTAGTATTTGTAGTTTTTATTATAGATAACCAAGTTATATGTCCTATATATGTTTAGGATGTCTTATTTATTATTTGGATTAATTAAGTATTTCAGTAATAGTCACATGTTAAAGATAGATTCTCTATTTAATTTGAATTCCTGATGCTTATGGGATGCATCTACTTAGTATTATGCAGCTGTTTTGATTTGTGAATTATAATTACTTGCAATTGTTCCACACATACAACTAAGCAAAGTCTGTGTTTGTCTATGACATAATAAATGACTGGAAAAAAACCCAAACAGGAAGTGCTAAAATTTTAGATACAGCTGTATATTTAAAATCCAATATCAGAGAAGAATGACGAAGAGCTCATGGATCTGTATTTAGCAGTGGTAGTTAAATTACATAATCCTATATAGAATCATAGAATCAACCAGGTTGGAAGAGACCTCAAAGATCGAGTCCAACCCTACCGTGATTACTAGAGAAAATGGAGTTAATATAAAATATATTAAAAATATATTATTTCCCTTAAAGCTTCAAAATAAGATTTCTGAAGATGGTGGTACTATGAAAACAAGAGATGATGGAATTTAAAAAGAGGAAAAAATAGTCTTGTCAGTCTTGTTAACACTATGATAGAATGAATGCATATTGGAGCCCCTGGAAATTGCACTTTATAGTTTTAAACACGTAAGGATTCAGTGACCCTTAAGTCAGATTAAAACATAAGTAAGAGGAAAACATTTTAAGCTCATGGAGGTGTTTGTTTCTCTATTTATCCTACAGCAGCTATAGCTATAGCTTTTGCTTTATGTGCTACTTCTATGTAACTTAATTTTAGTTCTCTTTAATTTTAACTTTGAAATAAATATTACTTTTTTAAATCTGTCTCATTATATTTATTAACCTTCCAAAACATTTGGTAACACTTGTTATTTGTTCCAGGTAATGGTAATTTTAGTGGTTTTTTTTCCTTTCTTCCAGGTGTGTTAGAAAAAACATGCTTTTATTCAAATGGAAGTGAGGTCCTCACAGTTAATGGTGACTTTGAAACATATGATGATCTTTTGCCAAACATAGTTGAAAACAGTTCCAAGACTGATCCCAGAATGGATCTCAGCACAGAGTCCTCTTCCTGGGCCACGACGCCTTTACCCCACGTTGACCAAATGAACAAGAATTCAAATATATTTAGAGACTCTTTCCAGGAAAATTCGTTTGCTCTTGCAACTCAAGCCACAGTGCTCAGTCGTCAGCCTGTGCACGATGCTGCCTTGGCAGAGGGCCCTGAAGACAACACCCAGCTTTTTGCCACCACAGAGGAAGCAACTTTGCTGTCTATAGATGCATCCTTTAACAACACAGAGAGGATGACCACTCTGCCAGTATTAAGTTCTACCCGTCCACCTGTGTCACAAAAAGTGGATCAGAAAAAAAGTAAGTTTACATTTTATTTGACTCCATAATGCTGACTCCCAAAAGTACAGAGCATACTGTTGGCATGCTTCCCAGTGTGGTCCTGTGAGTTCTAAGGAATGTGTCCCTTTTGATCATTTATTTTGTTGTGCACATTCCATGTTGCAAACGACTGGCTTCTTATCAGAACAGTTGATTGATCTGTTGAGGAAGATGCAGTAAATTCTTTCAGGTATGAAAACCTACAATACATTCTTCAATTGGTGATAATCATTAATGCTTACCAAGGCTGAAAATGAGTTGTTGCAGGCTGCAGATTGAATTTCGTATGTTTCTTTAAAACTGTGTAAGTAACAAGTACCTTCCTGAACTACAACCTTTTCTGTCTTGATGGCTGAATTCTTCTCTAATTTGAAGCAGTATTTCTATGTAACAGTAAATTTAAGTGACATTTCTGAGGATTATAATCAAAATGTCTAGATAGAATAAAAACAATTAACTGTGATCAGCATTCTTTGTTTGTTTGTTTGACTATGAAGTAGGTGCATATCATTAGTGTTATAATTTTAAATTTTATTGATTCATCCTGTCAATATCACCTGATGCTGTTTTGCTAACGGCTGAAACACTTGGGTACTCTTGAGCACTGTTTCTCTTGAACTGCTTATCATTCCTTAGCTCTTGATCCCACCAGAGCACAAAGCAAAACTTATCCCAGGTCACAGAGAGATTTGAAAAAGATGAAAGGAGATAATCAGTTACTTAGAAGTGGCACACTCTATTAAATGTATTTTTAAAATTTCTGTGAAGTGAAAATGGGGAGATGGTTTCTGGCAGTGGTGATAATTTCTGAAAGGCCACTGAACTACATGTTATTTTGAGCAGCAGGTCAGTGTGTCATTCCTCTGTTTGATTCTGTGCTCACTTAAGTTGTAAGAGCTGATAGTAGCTATCCAAGATTTTTTTCCTCGATTTTTTCTTTAAAAGCATTATTTCTTCAGATAAAAGTTGCAAAATAGCTCTGGTTTGTCTTTCTCTTGTTCTTTCTCAAGTGAAGTAAAAGTAGGGAAAACGTTTCAATAAGGCTTTCTATTTTAAAAATCTGGTACACAGAAAAGATTCCTTTTTGAGGATGTTACAGTGATATCTTATTTTCCCACTCAAAACGTAGCTTTCAAGGAAAATAACTTACTGTAAATCTGATTTACTGTAAATCTGTGATTTGTCATTATTTTCTTCTGACCCTTAGACTATAGTAACTTCAAAGGCCATTTGAAAGGTGCAAGCTTTCTGCAGGTTGTTTGCTAAGTGGTTTTTCTTAGACAGAATTATCTCTTTTTCTCCCCCTGCACCCCAAACTTAGAAAAAATAGGTATATAAATGCACAGTTGAATCCTATTAATGATTCATTTATTTACTTATTTGGTAGCTTGGCTAATTATCACCATTTTCCCTTTGATTATTGTGTTGTAATGAACTCTTTTGAGATGGATATAATATGTGTGTGTAATATGCATGCATGTGCATATGGGAGGTGATATTTTCCCTCCTAAGATGTGGATGCAGGAGCAGCACAACAGTGGCTCAGGACAGCCTTAGGTTGCTGAAAGGTTTCTAACCTTTCAAATATTTGGGGTTCGGTGTTATAGAGAGAGGCACTTTAAGCCTATGCAGGACTTTGTGTGTTGTGTTCTGTTAAGCACAGTTCATTATGCATGTGTATTCAGTAGGCAGTGACTACTTGGGATTCTACTGTGAGGTAATTGCTTCTGTGTGAAAAGAGAAGGATAAAAGGCTTTCAAAGACAAATTTGAAATACCACAGGTTTCTTTGAAAAAAGAAACCAAACAACAAAAAAAATATAAACAAACAAAAGACCAAACCCCTTCCCAAACTGAGATACTTCAATCAGGAGCTAGAATGTTACCAATCAATAACCTCTTAGTCTCGGATTCCACTTCCAAGTGTTTTGCTTATCTGTATTCATGTGGACACTGTCTTAATTCTCTGTGTAGATACATAAAAGATATGGGTGTCTTTATGTATTAGGGATCTAGAAGAATTTGGTCTCAGTGTTCCCATGGCTGTCCAAGGCATGGAGGACTAGAAAACAAGGGATTTTGACTAGCACACAGGGCTGCTCACTGCCTTTCTTGGCCTGGCCTCTGCAGATTTACTCCTTATACTTGTCCTTGGTCTCTCTGATCTCTCCTTTCCCGCTAAGCTTGACTTCTTGGAGAGAATCCTAAGGTAACAGAGAACATGCTCTGATGTCCACAGGAAGTTCTCATATATTCTGATGTGGAGGGAGAGGAGGATTAAGTGGGACATGAGGTAAAACTAATAAATTTTGGAACAGTGAAACTGGAAGTCTGTTGGACTAAAAATGATTATTTTTTTTTGGACAAGTAAAACTCAAAGACCACATGGGAATGGTGGTAGTAGATTAAGTGTCTCTTGCTTAGTGTCTGAATCCAGCTATGAAAATTAGCACATGCCTGAAGGACAAACTAGGCCTAGCATACCAAGACACTTCAGCATTACATGGTAGCAAATCCCAGTGATCTGCAGCGAGTCCTAATGAGTGTTCTCCCTTTTGAACCCATGTAAAATAGAGGTTTGAACATATCTGATAAGGAAATTAACCTCTAAATGAAGTGTGAGGCTGATGTTCCATCATCATCAATGCACACTAGCAGATCATCTATCAGTATAAGTTTCATCTGGGTCAGATGTGGGGAGGTGGATGCATTTCTGTTGATTTAGTAAGCATGCAGAACTTGGACTTTATACTGGTTTTATGCAGGGTGTTAAAAGACAAATGATATGTCATACAGCATAGAGACTACTAGTGCAAAGCTAATCAGTCAAAATTCTCTGAAGACATTTGGACTGACATTCTTGTGGCTGTTATGTTTTTGCTCAGATGCTAGTATCTGTAGCACTGGGTTTACTTTACTGGTGAATGGCAGCTTCAATAAAAGACAACAATAAGAGAAATGATAAACACTGTGACCATATGGTATTCAGTCAAGACTTTAAAATAACAAAAGTAAGACATTGCTGAGTTACTAACTGGAGAGGAATGAAATTTGGCACATATGACATCAATTATTTGAAAAGTCCTTGAAGCAGAAGGAAGTTCTTTGGCAGAAATTCTAGTAAAGAATAGATTAGTGGGTAAATGGGAATGCATGATACAACAAGGAAGAGATGAAGAAGTTTATTTTGATTTTACAATGCCTTACTGATCTATTAAAAAGCTCTTTGAAGGAGTCAGTGAAAATGCTGGTTAATACAACATACTTGGCTTTTCAAAATACTGTTAACAAGAGTCTTCATAGCAAAGTCTTAAAGACACTCATCTCACATACTACATGTTCATTAAAAGACAGAAAGAAAAATAAAAATTAATGGTTGGGCTCCACACTGAAGAAGGCTACTGATGGAGTCTTACAGGGTTTCCAATCTGGGGAAACAGTGAATAGTCAAGTAACAACATTTCTGGTAACACAGAATTATCTGTCTAAAATGGATAGTGGGAATTACATAAAGGTTTCATAGTGGAAAGAAAAAAATGACTTCGTGCCAGTAGATGCAAAAGAATGCTGAGAGTGGGGAAAAATGCTAACTCTATTGATTACAATGCTGGATTTCAGCTAGTGTTGCCACCAAAAAAGGAGCTGATAGTTTTTCTGGGTCCAGGACTGTTAAAGAACAGGGTGTTAGACACTGCCATGAAGTCAACAAAGAACAAAGCAGAAAAATCTCATTACATCAGTGTATAACTTCAGAAAGATAAAACTAGAATTGGAAAAGGCAATTAGCAGGCAACTAGACCAGTAGAGATGTGGAGTGGCTTAGATGTGGGGAGGCAGTGAATAGGAGGAAGACACCGTTTTCCTTCTGGATAACAGCTGGCATATGAGTAAGTGGTTGTGGTAGATGCTCATACCATTTTGAGTGTCCTGGTGAAACAGAACAATTGCTCACTGTTTTTCATTATATCAGGAATTGCCCTTCCCCCCTGCCTCCTCCATCAGGCAGTAAGTTTAAAAAAATAAAAATCCAGAGAGACATCATGGAACTCATTGCCACAGGATAATGGGAAAACCAGAAAGCATGAAAATGCTTTGAGAACTTGATGAGGGGTTGATCTATTGGGACATTTAGACACAGTAGTCCAGTGGCAATCTCTGACTTGTGAAAGTTCAGGTTTTTACATCGCCAGTTGTTGTTATACTCCTAGGTGGTTGTTCCTTATACTTGTCCGATATTATTGGAATTTTTCTTGAATATATAATGCTGGCCCCCTACCAAAGGCCAGTTTCTGAGTTAAACCTATCCTGTGTTACCTCTCTGCTGGAAAGCAAGTGAAGGAACTTTTTTTCCTGTTGAGGGGTTTGGGTTTGTGTGACTTCATATTTAAATGTTTTCTGAAGTCATAGGCCATGGTCCTAAGTCACTAGGATGGTTCATTGGAGAGTTTTCTGATAGCAAAAACATTAGGAAGAGGAACCAAGAGGTTCATTAGTGTATATCATGGAATTTAGAAATACATGCAGTAATATTCTGTTCATCTGTCAGTCAGTGCTTAGTAGAAAAAGATCCACAAATTAAACAGTAATTATCATAAATAAAAAGGATGTTTTTCCAAGATAAATATCAGTACAATTTTATTGGTACTTTTTTCTCTGAACCAAAAGCAGACTGTGGTTAGGCACTAAAGTGAGAAATGGATGAAGCAGACTCTGTTTTGTAAAACTGCTGATTTGAGGAGATGGGAAGGAGAGCAAGCAAGGGTTGACATTCTTCCTAGAAAAGCATCCTGTACATGAATGGAATATGCATGGGGACAAGAGATATTAGTCTATGATGTTGTTTCTTCCACTCCCAGGTGTGTATGCATATGTTTATTTAACATCCCTTTCTTGTGTGCATCAAGCCTCCTCTTCTAGCAAACAGTCTAGCAACCCCTCTGCCATTTCACAAAACCAGTTTGAGTAGAGAACTGTGACAGTGTTCAGCTCTTAACATGAAGAGTCACATAGCCAAGCTTTATCTTGGGTTGGATGTTTTATCAAGGGTTGGACTCGATGATCTTTGAGGTCTCTTCCAACGAGGTTGATTCTATGATTCTATCTTGAGCCACAGCCCGTGGCTTCACTCCCTGGCACGGCAGCTTCAGCTTCTGAAGCTAAGGTATCCAGTAAGCCAGACCATAGGTTTATATCTCCTTAACCCCCAGTATTTCCAGCAGTGATCTAATTTGTCTTCTAGCTCAAATTCTTCACACAATTCGGAATAGACCCAATTATATAAAGAGTGATATCACTAGCAGACTTACGGTAGATATTTCGGGGTATTCTAGTCCTCAAAAAAATAATTTTAAATGTTGTTATAACTTGATTTTTTTCTTGAAGGGAATGTGGTCTTGTTTTTTCAGATTGGCGTAGGAGAACATAAACAGTCTCCTAAGTACCAGGCCAGGAGCTTAGCCACTCCACTGTATTTTTCTCATGCAAATGCAAACATGAGTAGACTAATATGGTAACTACGGATTTTGTTGGTCCTTGAGCTCATGCTTGAGAGTACTTTTCTCTTCCAGTGCTAGCTTCTGTTTCTTTATCACTTTTACCTACATTTTCTTTCAAAATTAAAGAAGCAAAGTGAAAAAGCTGCCTTAAAATTTTGGTAATACACTCCTTGTTTAAAAATGCATTATTTTTCACTAGTCAGAATAATCACTAGAGCCATTCTGCTTTTCTTCCCTAGCAGAAATTGAAAATTATATTTGCATTTCACATGGCAAAATTAATGACTTCAAAGAGAAGCACATGATGAATTTTCACTAAATTTGATAGCAAAGCCCTGGTTTTTATCACTTTGCCTGTTTTATCATTGTTGGTTCTTAGGACTGCATGTCAGGAGAGTCAGTAGCAGTCAAATAGAGAAAGGGCCAAGGAAGTTCTGTATGATGTCCTGCAACATATATTCTGCCAAATGTGCTATCAAATTCAGAAGGGCTAGGCTGCATTATTTCTGGCTATTGCAAATGGTCTTTTACAGACAATGAATTGTTGTAATGAAACAACCACATACATACCTCTGAAAACCATAGTTGTGGGAATTTTCCATAGGAAAAACAGTTAATTTGAGGACTGATTAGTCCTTAGTTAGCCAGGGCTTTGAGGATCAACACATGGATCTTATGCTGCACCTGCAAACCAGAAACTGCAGGTTGCAGAATGTAGGTTGGGTGTACTTGCAATGTTCTGCAGTGTGGTGCTGTGTTCTGTGCTTAGTTTCTGGACAAATTTCATAGGGAGGGGTTTACTGTGTTAATTTTGCCTGAAACCGAGGTGGGTATAGTTATCATCTTGAGATGTACTTGGAAAAAAGGAGCCTAACATTTTATTAAATAGAAGAGTAATTTCACTATTCTAGAAAGGTAATTAACCAGGGACAACTGGGACAGCTCAGGCACAGCTTATTTCTATACTGACCTATTCATAACCTCAACTATTCTGAGTCTTTTACAAAGCACTGTGTTTTTTTGTTTTGTTTTGAACATAACAGTATTGATACATAATTACATATTGTCAGTCAAGCTAGCATTCATTTTCACTTATTGAAAACACATTTGTTAGAAAAACCCACAAGAACAACCAAGCAAAACCATCTGGATGCCTGCCTGGGTGCAGTGGAAGCTACCACTTTTTATCCCTTTTTTTTTTAACAAAGCCTATCAAGAGTGCTGAAGTCATGCACATGTTTCAAAACAATAGCAAAATCCTGTCCAACTTAATATGCCATGGAAAGTAGTCTCTAATGCTAGATCTAATCCTAAAATTAATTTCAATATGTGCCTTTTGTTTATTTAATGGTAGGTTCTTAGAAATATGTCTCAAATTTCACTAAAGAATCCTGTAATTAGGAAATGACTAATCAAAATACCAGATCTGGAATACAGGCCAGTTTACACCTCAAGGGGGGTAAGTGTTCAGCCTCACCTTTGGCTCTTGAGTTTACCTGCTCTCAGCTGTGCCTGCCCAAGGGATTAAAGAAGCAAGTATGTGCCTTAGCCAAAATGAGCAGTGTCTGGAGGCAACTTGGTGAAAGAAGTGAAGCCCAAAAAAGTGCAGTAGGTTCATGAAGAGTCCAGCCTTTTGCTATATTCTTTGGTCAGGAGAATAACTGAGTTAGAATTTATGACTTGCTCTGAGCAAGAAGTGTCTGGGGCAGATTGGGTGTGGTGTTCCACTCTACAGCAGCTGGTACAGATTGCTGTAAAAAAAATAATTATGATAACACTTCAACTCTGAGTTGAAATAGGAGTTGTGTTTCCCTCTTGGCTAATCCCCTCTCTGTGACCCGGGAGATAATGAATTGTTTTTCTCTCTACTGCAGGTGGTCAGTAGCCTTATCACCTCTCACTTTGGTACCTGCAGAGCACAAGGGGGAGTTGACAATCACTCATTCCTTTCAAATTGTATAATTCATTAGCTGAATGAAATGAAATACAGAGCAATTGTTTCCAGCTAGTCCCAGAGGCTGACTATTTCAGATCCACAGATGGGATTTGCTGTTGAAAAATCTTGTTTCCCTCTTCCTCACAGGAGTTATTATGAGTCCGTTGGGCTTCATTTAGCAGTTAGTGTTGCTAAGATGATGTCCCCATTCCCACTGCTCAGAACCATACAGTGCTGTATGCTTTTCATGTGCTGATATTTGTTGTCTGCTCAACGAGCTGACCCAGCTCTAACATTGGCTAAGTTAGCTCTTGGGTGGTTTGGCACAAAAGTTGTTTCAAAGGAAATGGCAAGCACACATGGTTAGAGGAAGCAATATTGCACCATTGCATCAGTTCAATTGTCTTGTGAAATGTTTTTCTGACTGTGTCAGTTGACCTAAGAAAACTCATGACCTTCTGTTAGAAGCTTACTCTGGCAGTACCTTGCCTATACCTTTGGGCTGCCATCACTGTTTCTGAAACAGGAGTGTGAGCACTCAGGAGATACGAGTTTGTCAAATGTCTACCCATGTGTAAATGTAACAAACTAATACTACTTCTCTTGGGATTATGTCTTTGTGCTGCATTAAAGCTGTGTAAGTGCACTCCTGTTGAGGGATCAAGACATTACATTTCCTGTGTAAATTTCTTCTGATAAACCAGGTTTCCAAAAATCATTATCTTCTGATAAACCAGGTTTCCAAAAATCATTTATGGCCATTATCACCTAAAATAAAAGCTATTAGTGCCTTTATGTAAGTGCTTCTTAAGCCATGTTTCCATTTTGCAGTATACTATAGAGGATCTCTGTTCTAGCAGATCAAATGGGAGTCCTTTTTACATTGTTTTCTGTCCCCTTCATCATGTTTGCATTTTGCTAATGGAGGCATTAGTTTCTACAGAGTTTTTATTTTGCACTGTCTACAGACACAGTATTTACCAAAAATGTGTTGACTGTGGGCTACCACAGTCTCTGTGGTAAAATACCACAGAGACAGAAATACTCATCAGCTTCCCAAGGGCATCTTGATCTTGTCAAGAGAGGCTATTAGAAATGGGGACCCTGCCCTTCACAGTTGTGTGTAATATATTACAACAGAGTGTGAAGTTAAGTATTCCTGTTGTCTTTTCCTTCGCTCCTTCTTCATACCTTTTAGGTATGAACTCTTTTATTTCCACAGTACAACTAGTTTGCCAGTTGCAAAGGTAATGAGAAGTGTCATGGAAGGGATGATTCCATCACTGATGAGTTTATTGCTATGTGGATGTTACAAAATCTGTGGAATTTATTTTTCTCTGAAATTTGGTTTTGAATGCCAAGTTTGAATTAACCATAGGCTAGTTCTTATAGAAAAAGCCTACAAAAGATGTGCAGAACCAGCTCATTTAACTTGACTTTAGTTTTTATAGGCATCAGGAACTTAAAATGTGTGTTATCAGTCTTGGCTGTGGCATTTTTAGCATTTTTAGCTGAGACCAGCCCAGCACAAGTATTTAAAAACCCAGATTTACATGCAAATAGGCATGTCTTCTTCGAGCAGTTCAAAATGAGATTACCTCATTTTGAACAAAAGATCTTACTTTATATATTAATATACCCAGAGTTACATGGTGAGAAACAAAGACAAAAACTGGAATGTATTTCCCCCACCCTGCCATTCTTCCCAGGCTCATTTCCAACTTCTGTGTATGTGAGCATTACAAGGAAGATGGGGAATGGGCATTGTGGTCTGATCCTCTCTGCTGCTGCTTTCTCCTCACTCCTCTTCCCTGCCCTAGCCTGGGCTCCCTTTCACTGGCTGCAGTCCTTCTGGAACAGCTCCCATTTGTGACCTTGCTGTGGCTGCAGTCCCTCAGGGTAAGCCTGTTCCTCCTCCTTGTTTCAAAGTATTGAAAGAGTATTCTCTTTATATTGGTGACATCTAACAGGTTTATAGCAAAAAGAGTTTGCTAAAATCAAATTTGTGAAATCTTTTGACAAATCTTCATGTTTTAGATTAAAAATAACCTAAACATTTTGCTATGGTATAAAAGGGACACTTTAGCAATATAGTTACATTGGACCATGGAATATGTGCAGTGTGAAAATAAGTTGGTGGATATTGGAGTTTCAGTGATGTGGTGAATAAAGAGTCAAAATGGATAGGTCATGAAGCATGATTAAGGTTCAAAGCAATCTCATATGGCTCTAGAACATTTTTGCCATCCACAGTCACTTCTGTTGATTTGGTTATTAACAGTGACCAATATAGTCACCATAGCAACCTAAGATGGGGAGAATCTGCCCCTCTTATTTGAGTGTGATAGAGCAACCCCTTGTAATTTTAGTGTTTTTTGGTTTTTTTTAACAGAGAGCAGATATAAGTGAGAGACAGCAACGAAGGGAATACTGATCTTGTGACTTCTTTTGGCAAATAACCTATGTTGTAGTAGTTGGCATCAGGTTAAAGAAAGGAAGCTGTAGAATAATTTACTCCCCAGTAAGTCTCCATCTTTAAAAACTGGAGATTAATTTTAATCTTGAAACTAAAGCTTTTTGCACTACTTTTTTAGAAAGTGAATATATAATAAAGGAATGCTTTAGTTGTGTGAAAGGACCTGTGTTTTAGGTGTAAGAATGGAAAATGTTGCTTGGTGTACATCAGTGAAGAAACCTTAAGAAATAAATGCTTTTGAACCATGACATTTCCATTCTATATGCTTATTATTGACTTATTTTTTGTTCATGGAATCATTATTAAAATTGCTATTATCGAGGTACCATAAAACACTTATTTAATACAGTTGCAGAAGTGAATTTTGTCTTATTTTTCTAGCAGAAGTTTTGAGCTAATCAAAGGCAATGACATGTATTATGTACATGATTTTCAGGTGTCAGTTTGAGTGGAAGTTTAAAATACTGTTTTGATTTTGTGCAAATGTACCTCAGTAGATACAAAGGGAATACGTGCAATTGAATAGAATCCTAGTAGGAACCAGAGATGAGTAGACAGCATTCAGCTCTTCTTCATTCATTGTGTTACTTTAATTTCTTTCACTCCAGTTTCCTTGTCATGAGGAATTTGGAACCCGCTTCATTTACAGATGTCTCTTTAGCAAATTTTTCATTTTTCCAGTATTATGGTGACAATATGTCTTGGCCCACATTACATTTCAAGGAGCTACAGGAATCAAGAAAATGGTACATTTAAAGAGGGAAGGCAAATATTGAGAACTACACTTGAGCTTGTGCTAAATTAATGCCATTTTCATTTAGAAGGCACTTCAGCACATTTGGAAGATGCTCTCAGTAGAGAAGCCGACTAGCTTCAAGATTGAAATTCCAAATAAGCAAAAGTCGTTGCTTTTAAAAAAGTAGTTGGCACCTACCTCCCTTATTGATCTGAATGTGGTCTGCTGGTCCTCAGTAGTTCTGAAAAAATGGTCTCTGTCATCTGTGGCTACCTTTTTATACCCATGTGAAAGGATGTGAAGAGTTCTCAGCAGTTTCTTTTACGAGGATCTTGAGACCAGTGCTCAACTGAAGAATTCCCTTAATTATCTGTGGTCTGACAGAGATGCTCTGCAACCTTTCCCAAACCTCTGACCTCTGATTTGAGGCATCCAAATAATGTTGATTATAGTAGTGCACCTCTAATTAGATGAAGCATTAATTGAAGACTTTGTGCATTGTGGACATTCAGTGCCTTTTAGAACTGGCTGTCTCATTTTGAATATGCAATGAAAGATGTTAAATCTTGATATAGCAGTCTCAAATATTCAATTCAGTGATTCAAAATGTATAGGAAAATAAAGTCAAGAACACTCTTTTTATTTGTAATGTTTTCATTAACGTGTCATTTTGAACTGCTTACAAATCAAATGTCATCCTCTAATTTAGATTTACTGTTGGAAGGATGACTAGGTACTCTGATTAAAACAAATATTTGATTTGTTATTTAGATAAAAGTACATCTGCAGTTTTTGTGTTCTAAGTGTTTCAGCATTCCATGAGAGGAAAAAAAATGAAACTGAGGGTTAAGTGACATAAAAATATAATGGTTCTTCAAGCCTAAGATAACAATGCAAAAAAAAAAAAAGTCCCCAGTTACTGTGCATTTTAAAATAGGTTCAAATGATTTTTATCAGAGTAGATTATGCCCTCATAAATATTTTTTAAATGCTTGTGTAAATAATTTTAAAAAATCTTATCTAAACCATAAGATTTTAAGTGCAGAAAAGTTGGATGAAATCCAAGTAGCAGAAAGTAACAAAGAAACACAAGCAAGTTGCTGGAGGGTAAATTGCACTCATGATTGAAAAGTAATATGTACTCATTGTAAGTAATGATTATTGTGGCTTGGGCAAGGAAAAAAGTATATGCATAGGGACATACAAGTTCTATCTGAAAGGAAGTGTCACACTGACAATACCAGATTGTAGAAATTAGAGAACGAAGCTGACATTGTAATACAGAAAGTGAAGAGAAGGTAAAGATGGAATATGAAAGGAAATGTAATGACATGGGAGGTTATGCCATATAAAGAGTAATTTCCACTGCATCCAGAATAAGAGACATTCTGGGGAGGAGACAGCAGGGGTCTCCAATAGATGGCAAGAATCCTTCAGACACTGAAAAGCTTGAAATTGTTGAAGAAATGAAAGACATTCTTTGTCTCACTATTTACAACAGCAAATTTAGGACAGGTGTCTGGAAGACAAGTATTTTCAGGAATCTTGAAGGGGAAATATTAAGGGAAAACAGAAAAATAAAAATTGATTTTAACTGATTAACAACAAAGCCAAGTGAACTGGATCCAACCTGCAAGTAGGAAAAAAATTGTGCCTTAGTTTGACTGGTGTATTTTGAGTAGTATGCCCAAACTCTCTGTGAAATTTCTTTATTGATTTCAAACTGTGATTCAAAATATGTCCATACACAAACAGCTGCAGAATATCCAAGAGAGTACTTTTTGGAAGAATTGATAATTTTATACTGAGGGAAATAGTACAAATAATAGAGAGCTGGTGATCGGACTTGAAAAGAATTGAAGTCTTTAGAGATTTTTAAAAGCTATTTCTCACAGCTTGATTTTGATTTTCTGTCCATGTTATGTCTTCCTCCAATTTATACTCCTATAGTCAGTATAGCCTGACACAGAGGCTCATCAGAATTTTATCCTGTAGTGGGAATTATCCAAAGGATCTAATTCTGTTACTGCATCTTTGATGCATTGCTGTCTTTTTGTTGCTTCTGTCTAGCCTTCCATACAGAAAGGTGACCTATGATTTCCCCTCCTCTCAGACTTCCCCTCCCAACGTCACTGAATTTTTTCCACATGACTCTGAGTTTAATGTCTATTTAAGTTTTGCTTGGTTGGCATGGAGTTTATCTTCCTTGCCACAGTCACCTTCATGCAGTGCGAAGCACATAAAAATTACCCAAATCTCACATGGCACCATCTCCTCTCCTTCTCTCACCTCGGATTATTTTTCGCACTTCTCTTTTCCTCACTCACTCCTCTGTGCAGCACATTGCTTTCCTAGAGGTGCTGCTGTCATGGCTGAGAGGCTCAGCTGTGCCCTGTGGTTGTGTGTTGGTGCTGGCTGGAACTGTCCATGTCTGGCACGGTGCAGCCTCAGCCTCTCCTCACAGAGTCCAACCTCTGAACCCCCTTTGATACACCTGATGCTGAGAAAGCTGAGAAAAACAGGCAAGTTTTAGGCTATGTTGTGTAAGAGGAAGCAAAACTCATAAAGTGAAAGAAATTATATCTATATTTTATTTTAATTATGAGAAATAAATTATGTCCATGAGACACAAAGCCGTAGTTAATACAGTGAAAGCAGTTGGTGGAAGTTGATGCGATATGTTTTAACCACTGGTGGAACAATCATGACCAGAAGGAACTCACAAACCATTTCAATCTTTTGGCTGAATTTTCCTTTGACAGAAATGCTAATAACACTTTATTCTATCTGTATCATATGTTTAATTAAAAATGTATTTTCCTTCAGACCTTACTTTTCTTGTGTTAAAACTTATGAGTATGACACCACTACTGTTAAGATTTTTATCCATCTATTATCATATATTTAATTTCTTTAATTTCTTGATATCTGTTATCTGGCATTTAAGTGTAGTTTTCTCAGGGGTTAAAGAGCACCTAGCTAGTGCTCTTCCTAGTTGTAGAAATGTTGAGTTTTTCCCTGAGAATGTGTATATCCTTTCTATTTTCTTCAATAGTGTAATGTAAGTGTGTGCTGTTCTGTAAGGATGGGTTGGTGTTTTCTGTATAATGTGTCCTGGAAGGGAACAAATAGGAGTGTGGAAAAATTGCCAGGAAGAACTTGAGAATGCATTTAGAAGGGAGCAGTCACCCAGTGTATGCACTCAGCAGCCAAGCTGTCCTTCGTGTCAGCAAATGGAGGCTTGTGACTTGTGGAAATCCTATTTTCAAGTTAGCATTCATGTGAGGAAATTGCAGGGATTATGCTTTAGTTGTGAAATAGTTAATTTTAACTCCCAATACTGGAATGAAGGTGAAAACAGTTTGTAGACTTCCTTGCTGGCTGGCTGCCAAATGATAGATCCTAGTTCCTGGCATCCATTTAAGTGTGTCAAAAGAAAATCACTTGCGGGGTTGCTTTTCCTGAGTTACGGAGAAAACATCTGAAATGCAATATCAGATGTTCAGTCCCAAGTGGACTGTACATGAGAAATTCATAGCTGGAGAGAGGCCAAGAAAATCTGTCTATCTTCTGTTCTAATTGAAATGAAAATTGTACCAAGATGTCATAGTAAATTAAAAGAGGTATTAAAATTTTCGAAGACAGTAATGAGTTTTGGAAAGAAGTTTTGCTGAAAAGACCTGATGCTAGGTGGAATGCTGTTCTCCTTTGGTCTGGAGCAAAAGTCCATGACAATCTGAGGATTATATAGGCATTATATAGGTTAATGTGTCTGACATACGAAATTGTGAAATCAAGCAGAGTCACAAGATTGTTTTAAGGTCAGGAGAACATGGCAGCTTTTGATTGGAAAAAAATTATTTCCAGAAGGTCATTCCCATAGTAAGAAGCCTGCAAATTGCTGCTGTAGGAAAGTTAGACAAGTTGCTAGGTTAGAATGCATGAATTTGATTTCCACTTAGAACTAATTCATAGTATTATAGTATGTTAAGGGGTTGGAATGGACCTTAGAGATCATCTAGTCCCAACTCCCCTTGCCCTGGGCAGGGACACCTCCCACTAGACCAAGTTACTCAAGGCTTTATCCAACCTGGCTTTGAACACTGCCAGGGCTGGGGCATTCACAACCTCCTGAGGCAACCTGTTCCAGTGTCTCACCACCCTCACATTAAAATCTGGCTTCCTAATACTTAATCCAAATTTCCCCTCTTTCAATTTATATCCATAACTCCTTGTCCTATCCTTACAGTTCCTAACAGAGAGTCCCTCTCTGGCTTCCCTGTAGTCCCTTCAGATACTGTAGAAGTTCCTCTGATTAAAAAGATTATTTTCTAATTGAAATATCAGCAAACTTGACCTGGGATATGAAAATCAGGCCAAATACTTTACGCATATACTATGTTATGCTTTGCATACCTGACACAGAGTCTTGTTTGGTGTATCTTCTACAAAAATCCTGATAAAAATATATTTACCTAGAATCTAGGCAGTTCACATAAGCTTTAACTGATGGCATCATTTAACTGCATTACATTTAAAATGGCTGATGCCAGGAGGAAAGATCCCAGATCTGGTTTTATAGTGCAAGTTAGAAAATGGATGTTTTCAGATTGCAGAGTTGCACCAAATTTATTAATCCATTTTTAGAGTAAATATGTTCCTTTGTTTCTCATCGGTCAGGAATTGACTCTGATGGTGCAATTCGAATATTCCTAACCCTTCCAAAGGGCTGTAAGGTGCTGGGCAGTAATGATACTCTGTGCAAAGGCTCTGCTTCAACTGCTGTGAAAAGCTATGCCCGCTCCTGCCACTCCACTGCCCCTTCTCTTGTCATGGAACAAACGTTTTTGCTGCCAAAAATCTATTCAACCGGTTAACTGATCCAAGTGAAACAGTTAATTTTTCCATCTTTCTCTCCTCCACCCTGTGCCCACAAAAAAAAGGGGCACGCGAAGAGAGAAAAGGCTGTTTTTTTCAGGTAGTACAGAGCTAGTTCATTGCATGGCCTCAAAAACTTCCAGAAGCAATGATCACTGCTGGGTGAGGAGTCATGACCTTATCATTAGAGGGATGCTAGAGTGTTTTAAAGCTGAAAAAATTAATTAAGCTTAGGCTGTAGTTCTGGTTGCATATCTTTGGGGCTGCCATAAACTTTGCCTTTTGGAAAAGAATTCTCTTCAGTCAGCTAAGTTTTGTGCAGCCCATAGGTAGTTCGATCTGGGAACAATCTGAAGAGTGGGAAATGGAAAATGTGTTTTTTAAATTAGTTTCAGCAGCACTGAATATGAAACTGTAGTCTTACATTGCAGTTGTGGAATAGGAGGAAGCCCTTTTTTACCAGTTCAGTCCATCTGGCAATAGCCAGTGATAAACAGAAAACTTAATTTAGATGAATGTCAGAAATGACCCACATAATTAGGAACCATGCTGTTCTGATCAACAGCTTTTTCACATGTTTTTATTCCCACTCACTGCTCTTTTTCCCTTTCCCTGGGTATTGCCAAAACCAGTTTAATATGTATTTTTGTATTCTCCATAATTAATGAATCTTTACTGGAGAAAAGAAGTTAATAGGTTTAGGGTTTTCTGTGTGTATTTAGCATTTGCCTTCTTTACTGTTTCTGGCTTAGTTTGTAACGTTTAGTACAAATATGTTACACCATCAGTCACATTAGCATTCTGACACTGCAGGGCCACATAGTTTGTAAAACACACTTAGTCTGTACATATGGAGCAGGATTTAACAATTTGGTAGAATAGTTAGGCATTTTGAGGTATGCTGCATTCTTTTCTTATATCTGTGGCTGTTTGCTATTGCAATTATTCAGAATTTCTGTTTATTTGGAGAAAAAACGCATGCAAATACTGTTATTCTTACTAAAATATACTTTTTATATTTTGTCTTTAATATTGGTGGTATTTTTCAAAAATAACTAAACAACTTGAGAGCAGGAGCTGCACTGAAAGCATGTGGTGCTAAGTCACACAGTCACTTTTGAAAACAAAAGTTCTCTTAATTTGGAGGCTTACCACTTGTTTGCCAGTCTCCCAGCATTTACTTATAATTCTGAATTGAGAATCTGTACTTGAAATATATGGAAAAATGTGATTCCTGGATGAACAGATCCATTAGTTGCTGTACTGTGGGAATGAGAAGAGATTGTAGCAGAAAGTGAGTGTACAATGGCACCTAAATTTCTTGTTGGCAGTACTGGGAATCAGGGAAATCTTAATATGGGGACTTAGAAACACAGTTTCAGCTTGTTTAGAATGAGGAGAGACGTGCTGTTATTTCAGTGGAGCAAGACTGAATTCCTTAGTTTTTGTTGAAATTTCTGGAGAGGAAGAAGGTAAAGGGCACTGAAAGTAGAGTCAAAGTAGAGAAAGTCAGCAAGCACTGAAAAAATAGGGATTTTTTTTTTCTACCAAGCTTAGATAAAATTTGAAACCCACCTTTTTTTTGTCCATCCCTTCAAAGATACTGCAGTTTGAAAAACCCCTAATGAATTTATGCTTTGCTTTCGCTACTCTTATGTGAGGTTGTATTAGTCCAGAGATACCAGGTGTAAATGACCCACACAATTCGCCAGTCCCAAAATGTCCCATGACGGAAAGGACCTACCCCATTTGGTGCTATCAATGTCCAATTTGCTCAGATAATAAGGAGTGCTAAGGCCTGAATGTGCTTAAGAGATTTTCCCCTTCGGAATGCTAGAGTTAGGATGGTCATTTAGCATGAGTTCGATTTGTTTCCAGCATGACTCGTTGCAGAATCTGGCCTTGAGAATGAGCTGAGGCCCCTGCTTATTGCACAATGTGGATATGCTCCAAGTGTGAAAAAAATATTGCTAGAGCCTGACTGGGTGGCCTAGAAAGGGCCATCATCAAAGTAGGGAGCTGCCATAAATACTATAATTTAATAGTTTGTTTGTGATGAAAGTTCTGAATTTGGTGTTTGGCTTGTGAAACTCACTCTGAAGGGCTCCGTGTAGTAAGTGACCTGCTGATCATGCATAGCTGAGAGAGCCTGTTGCACATGACAGGGAACCAGCAGAAAAAGGTTGCTCTGGTAGGTCAAGAGTGGGAAAACAGTTTAGGACATTGTTGGTGTTAAGCCTGCAAAATCAGGTAATTCTATTTTGGTAGAAAGAGGGGAAAGTCTGTGAAGGTAAAACCATCACCTTGCTAAAAATATGTAAGCACATCTATGATTTTGTCAGGAAAGCCAGATACAAGGTAGAATGGTAGCAAAAAGAAAAACTTTATGGAAACACCAAAACCAGAGCAGCTTCAGAACCCAATTAGCCTTATTTTTTTTTTCTGTGTGACTTTTGTTCCTTGCTTCATCCAAATTTGTTTGTATCCAGGCTGTTCTTATGGTGCGTTCATCCAACCTGTGTCAGAAAGAAATTGGTTTTGTGTTATTTCTAGTCCAGGTTTGTAGAGTCAGAGGATTGCGAAAATATCTAAGAGCCTCTTTGGTTTTCCAAACTAAGCTATCAAGTTTCTCCAATTTCTTTAATTTCTTGTTATTAATTTTTGACAGTATTATGATAGCATTATGGAATGTAATCTGATCTGTGAGCTACTGGTGTTACTTTTATATCATATATATACTGACTAGTCAATTCAATATATGCTTCGAACTAATTATTAAATGGTGATAGTTTTTTTCTAAATATATTGTTTTGTTTCTACAGGTGCCTGCATAAGTATCACCAACAGCCAGTGCCAAATGCTGCCATATAACTACACCACTGTAACCTCAGTTCTTTCCATTGTCAAAAGTATTGAAATGGAAAAGTTCCTGAAGTTCTTCAGTTATCTTAAGCGTCTCAGCTGCTATCGACACATCATGCTGTTTGGCTGTAGTCTTGCTCTTCCTGAATGCATCAGTGACGGTGATGACAGGTATTTGGGAATGCAAATCCATCAGTGGCTAGAGCCAATTGTGGTAAAACACTCTCTGTCTAACCAGACAAAGGAGGATACAAACTAAGCTTCTGACCTTCTCATTGCAAAATTCTGACTGTCACAGCTATTGACAACATTTCTGCCATGATAAGCCAACTGCAATAAAGTTCCCTTAGGAAAAATATTGCCACTGTACAGAATAAAACCAGGATATTAGGGCAGTCAGGCTTAGTTTCTTGAAGAAGGCTGTCCAGAATTCTTGTCCCTAATGTCTCTGATCTGGGGATGCCAAAATGGAATGGTTTGTAAAAATATTAATGCCTTGGGTGTGTATCATACTGGCATAACGTGGGTTGGCTGTTAGTTAAGCTTGAAATTTCATTAGTCTTTTCCTTCAGAAAAATTATTATTTTAAGGTATTAGATTAGCAGGATGTGTTCAGGGTGACATCAACTATGCTGGAAGTTTAAGGAACATGTATTTTTTTTTACATTTGCATAATTTCACAGCATTAGTATCACATGCATGCACTTTTTAAATTGAATTTGATTTGAAAAAAGATCAGTGAGTTTAACAGTGCTAAAACCAAAACATGACACAAAAAGGGAAAAAGAAATATTGTTTTTAATACATGTACACAGTCTTTGATGTTTCTGAAGGGGAAAAGAGAGGGTAGATTTCTTTCTCCTTACTTTCATTTTTCCTTATTTCCAGTTTCTCCACTGTGAAATTCAGTGGAAGAGAATATGACAATTGAATTAAGTGTTTCAAATAACATAACAAGAACCAGGGAGTTGAAAGCTGTGCAGTTTAGAAGAGACAGGATGCTTATGAAAAAAGTTCTATGAGAACTGGTCTAAAACACAGTTGCCATTGAAATGTACAGTCTCACTCCAGGCAATATATAGGCAATACATGCCTGCCATTTCCATTGCATCGGAGTGATTCCTGGACTGGCCAATTAAGCTCACTAAACTGACAGAAAATTAACCCAGAAGAAAGGTGTACGATGATTATATGGAGAGGATTAGAGTGGAGGAAAGGCAGCACAGGTAAGAGTGGAATGAGACTGACTATTAGAGTGGCTGAGTGGTTTAATCCAGGTACACCTTTGTACATATCTTTGTTAGTCTAGCAAAAGCTGTTTACAATTAACCCTGTTAGATTGAGTGCATTATTAGTTATAGCCCCTCTGCTCCAATTCACTATTACAATTGTTCCAATTGAAGAATCTGATAACATACAGCATTAAACTACCTGCTGTCTCTAGAAATCATTGAACAAAATAAGAAAAATAAGTTCAGGTAATAAATTGGTGCATTTAAATGCCCGACAACTGAACAGGCCATTTCTCTGTTGCTTCACTTATTCTTCTTTGTTAGTAATTTCACTTTCACAAAGCTTTTGAGAGTGAGTGGTGTGTGTCAAAAGTGCAAAACACATAATCAAGTAAGCAGAGTGGTGAAAGTATAAATTTTATGCTTTTTCCATTTTTTCTTGACAAGATCTTTCTTGCACAGCTTACATTATGCCTTGCTAATTTAAAAAGCATAGAAGTTAAACTGGTGTTTGGAACATGCAAGTTTTTGCTCTGGTTTTCAGTGGCAACCAGAATGCTTTGAGATTCAAGTAAGGGTTTTTCAATGTGTGCTACTCCCACCTCTAACCTCCCCTGAACAGCAACCTTCTCCCATTAGTTTTTAGTGTCAAAGCTGGAACTGGATTTCTATGTCCTGTTTTATGTTCTGGAGGTCACAATGCCCCCTCAATTTGCATTTTAAAATCTTTTTTTGTGGAAACTATTGTGGCCCCTGCAGGCTGATGGGGAAGAAAGTCCAATGTGAGACTGTAAAAGGTGCAGGATTACATTGGATTCTGACTTCACCTTAAGTAATGTCTCCAGAGGGTGCCAGGGATGTCACTGAAAATGTAGTCTATGCAGCTGGAGTGACAAGCACAGGAAGAACCCTAAGAGTGGATTGACAATGTGCTGCTTAGTTAAATCTAGTTTACTAAACCTGAGTTGTCCTAATTTAACTCCTGGTTTCTTCTTTAAAGAAGAATATTTTATTATTTTTTTTTTTTGTGTGGGCAGCTGAGTGATTTTATTACTGTCATTCTTTTAGCACCCAACTGCAGGCAAACAGATGAGAATACTGATTTAAAGAAGCATCATATCTGAAAAGGGTAGTTATTTAACACCTTCTCTTCCCATTTTACTCCAGTCCCCACCCCATATAACTTCTTTCAGTGAGATCTGGGAAAAAGCTCTTGTCATAACAGGGGGAAGTTACTTGTTATACGTTGAGTTCAGATAGAAAGAAGTAAAAGAAGAGGCCTGTTTTAGGTCAGTTGAACAGGGGAATCTGGTATGTAGAAACATGCTGAAGGAGAAGCAGAAGAGTCACTGTGGAATGACTCTGATGATAATGAATGGGGATTTGCCCATATGCTGTAGTCCTTTTTGGGACTATGGTCGTTTTTAACACAAAATAGCACAAGACATATGCTAGTGTGGTGAACAGTTGTTACTGACATTCTCACTAGTTCTTCCAGTTGATTACAGCTGTATCTCTCTAATGTCAATGCTTATATGATCACAATTTTTAATCTATTGATACCTCTGTGTTTCATGGAGCAGTTGTTTCTAATGTGTGTAAAGCATAATTTGACAAATGCTGCTTACACAGTACAGAAGAAATGAAACTCTAGTGCTGCTTAGATGTCTATACTTGAGTATCATCAAAAGAATATGTTGGCAGCTTGCAGCCATGGGAGCAATAATTATAACAATGCTTTACAAGAAGCAACAAGAAGGAAAGTTACAAACACTAGTCTTTGGCATCCAGTGAGCTGTCATTACACAACTTTTCTCTGATGTTTAAACTTATATTTGCTTCCTATTTATCTTTGATGTGTTTACAAATATTGTATTCATTAACACTTGAAGGAGATGAAGTTTCTAAGCAGAGAGCATATTCAGTGTTTGCATAACACACAGTGTAGTTAGTACTGGGATTTCTGAGTATTACCACAGTGCTCTTCAAAAATCTGTTTCTGTATCTTACTGCAGTGAAAATCATATGTGGCAGTAAAAATATATTAATTCTAAAAGCTGTATTTAATTTCAGTGACTGATGTACAATCAGCTAGCCCTGCTCTTTTAAGAAAATAATTAACAGTATCTTTATACTACTTTCCAATAAAGAAAAAATTTGAAAGTACCTGTGTGAAAGTGGAACACGGAAAGTTGAAGTGCAGTATGACTTTTTGCTTGCTTATTACTTGGCCGTAATTTGTATAGATGTAGAAATGTATTCCAAAAAGCCAAGGAAATGCCTTCCATTGATAGATCCCCAGCGTATGTAATCTTTAGAGACCAAAGTTAAATTAAGCCCTACCGAGAAAATAGTATCAGGACATTGCAAATAAGAAAGTGTAATATGTTCCCATGGGAAAATTCTCATGCACCTTGCATTTCTGTCTTTTAACTCAATTATACTTATTTTTCATGTCAAACATCTTTGAAAATGGAATTGTGGAGTGGCTTGTCTTCAGTTAGGGCTCAGAGTCTATTTGAGATCCTGTTTTTTTATGCTGGGTGCTGTACAAACATGCACCAAGGTGCAGCCTCCTGCATCTGAAAGTTTATAGCCCAGATGAAGAGAACAAGTAAAGGACAAGGAGAGAAACTAATGCTGTCACATTAATAGCTAGGGAGGCTGAGACTAAGCAGTAGAACAGAGAACTGAGCCTGTGACACATGTCCTGCGTCTTTAGGTACATAATTTGCACTCTTGATTCAAGTCTGAAAATTAATTTCACTCATTATCATTTATTCATTTGACGTGTGTTGTAATACACAGTGAATGTAAGAGGAAAAAACTCTGCCATAGTTTGACTTCTTGATTATTTTTATTTTTATTATTCCCCCCTCAGGTTCATTCTAAAGGAAAAAATAATACAGTGAAGGGAAAAGGTTTTCTTTGATTTTAAAACTCTTTCTTACAAAGAAGTTTATCATGTTAATATCTATATATAACAAATATTTTTGTTGTGCTTTAGTATCTATGCTGCACAAAACAGTAGCCAGGTAAAGATTTGTAAAATGGCAAAGAAGTCAGAATAGTGCTACATAGTATGCTGGGGTGGGGGAAGTTAATTAGAGAAAAGTAAATTAATACTAAATAGGTTCTAAGAAGCTGTGAATAGTTTGCATCAGTCAAATACCCTTTGAAGAGCTGCTCTGTTATGACTCATAGTGGCAAATTCAATTCTGTGGGGTTTTTTTTGCTGGTTCATTGTCTTAATTTGTTTTCTGTAATTTATAAAAAGGAAGAATATAAAAAGTCTCATTTTCATTATGAACATAAACTAGGATGAAATATTAGGTCCAAAACCCAAATCAGTAAGTATGTGTTCTGGCTTTTATTATAAACTGACAATAGCTGAACGCAAATTTGGGGTGAGGCATAAGGAAGAGACGAAGGCAATTTTGTTCATGTCCTTATAGAATATGGAAAAGAATCAAACTTCATGGAGTAAGAGATCTCTCTCTCATGTTTAGTATAACCCATTTGTGAGATCAGTGATATGGCTATTTCCATTTCCTGCTTTTGTGAACTGCACTCTAAGCTTATCCGTGTTCTTTGTTTTTTCTGCCTACAGTAAAATTATTTTTTTATCACAGTGCACAGTTAAGCTTTTAAGAATAACAAGATATTATATAACAACTATTTTTTAGAGTTCATTGAGGCTTTTGAAATATTTAGGAGAGAAAGTTGACTGATCACATAGATCTTGTTTACATACCTAATGAGAATTTTTGCTGTCAATATCTATTATGCAAAGTCCATAATGTATTTAATTGTGTATGAATGACGTATGGATATGCGTGAGTTTGTACAGGAAATCCTCCACTGGCAGGTTTTAGTCTTGTTTTAGTCTGCTTAATTTGGTGACAAAAGCAGGTAAATATGCTAAGGCAAAATAGCAGCTGCTAAGAACTCTGACACAGCTACTATAGCATCTTTTTATAATGCACCTGTGTGGAGATGTCAAGTTATAGCTGCACAGAGAACTTTGCCATTCTGCAGCTTTTAAGAAATGTTTAAATTTTACACACTTGCGAAGTTATAATTTCAGAGTCATTTTTGAAGCACATGTATTGAGAAACGCTCCTGGAAGGACATTTAGAATCCTCTGTCCTAAGTCTGTGTGTAATATTTTCATTGAAGTTGGTGTTACTCAATTTTAAAGTTAAGCTACAGCACTGGTAACAATCACCAGTTCTCTGAGGAAGAAGGTGGACAATTTTCTCCTACCACCCACTGTGTTGTCTCTTCATGTTCCTCTCATGACTCCATCCAGTGTGTTTCTTGCCATGACTCGGGCACATGGGATGGAAACTACTTTTAGATGCTTCTTAAGTGGCTACGAGTTGTTTCCTGAGTTTGCAGTCTGCCGTTTCACACCCTGAGGGAGTTGCTTCATTCTTTTATTATCCTTTCTTTTTTAATGGTGCCTCTCTAGCCCAAGTGAACACGACTCAGAGGCTATTCCAGATGGGGTTTTGGCAGTGGTTGTCTATCAAGGAGATACGGAAGATTATAAACTTCAACTTTTTAATCATGAATAAAGCAGAGGTGATGTTCAGTGGATGAAGTGCTTTATCCCTAGCATGTTTGAAAACACATGTCTTTTGTTTTAAATGTTGCCATGTCTTGGCTTTGAGCCCTTGGGGATGCAGCAGACTCATTAGGTGCAAGAAAACATACTGTTGTAGAATCTGCCTTTGAATACATAAGCAAGTCATAATCCAGCCTTCAGTTTTTAAACCTAATTGTGGTTCATGTAAGCACAATTGCAGCTTGAACCACACAACCTTGGAGATCCAGCTAATGAAAAACATGTATAGTCAAATCCTGTCAGAAGAGAACTCAAAAATTAAAGAGGGTGTGATAAAGTTGTGAATGTTTGCCCACACAAATAGTGTTCTCTGTCTCCTAGTCATTCTGTTGATTCAGTTTTGCGTCTTTCATTGTGGATTTACAGCATTCTTCTAAGAGAATTGACATAAATGTTACTGTTTAGCAGAAAAAATGAGGAATACATAGGGTGTGTGTTACTTGAGAAAGCCTGAAACAGCAGAACAAATGAATACTTTTTTCTTTCAACCTTCTAATAGCTGTAATTTCACCAATAGCTATAATAACAGTGATTGTGTAGTCTAAGTTTCTGACAAGTAAAATATTGAAGATAGAGTTGCTAATGGCAGGTTGTCAACATGCCATGAGAAGCATTTTGTAAAGTCTTTCTTACACAATGTAAATATTTAGTTTCAGCTCCAATCTACCCTCAAATTGACAACATGCTAATTCAAGGTGAAACAGAACTGTTTTACAGCAACAAGAAAGGAATGGTCACATTTTTCTGAAATATTGGAGTGGACCATCTTGCTAAGAAACAAATAAAGATAATCAAAGAAACAGCAGTAATGAAGTGACAGTTCTGAAGATGTATCTTTCTTCTCAATGCAGCTTGTATTACTCATGAATAATTTCATACATCATGAGTTATTTTATTAGTCTTGTGTAACTGTCATTCATAAAACAGAAAACAGTGTGCTAATGAGAAGATTACATTTTGCATTGGCCCTGAGAACTCAGACCTTGAAGTCAACATGTCATACTCATCACTTCAGGAGCCACAACTACTTGGTCCTAAGTATAAAGGTAGTAAATATAAAGTTTGCTTTTGCAAGAGGTGCTAGGGAGAGTATAGATAATGATGTGGCATGAGCCAAAATGCCTGTAGTTAATGAACATATTTTCTCAGAGGTCCCTTTCTCCAGGTATGTGTAATT
>NW_008683181.1:32371-32902 GCF_000695815.1 Acanthisitta chloris
GTGCCATTTAAATTTATTTTTAACTCATAATAACTGCCCTGGGCAAAAACAGAAAGAAAAAAATGGGTTGCTTATGAAAAACCATTCTGTAATCACCAAGAATTCCTTTTATCTCCAAGTATTTGGGCATTGGAACTTGAAATTTGGCTGGGAGGTTGGTCTAGTAAGTTGTAAGCTCTTCAGCATGGCTGTTAGAAGAGGAAGATAAGGGAATTAGAAAAGAAAATGTGTTTACTTTAGGGGAACTTCTGTTTATAAAATTTACATACCTGTGTGCCTACAGAAGTTAATCTCTAAAATTTTAGCTTACATGTGTCTGAAAAATCATAGAGTCTCTGAAAGCTTCTTTATCACTGTCATAGCTCAGCTGTTGTGGTTAGGCCTAAAGAGTCTTCATGTCACTGACCCTCCCAACAGCTAAGGGTGGCACTGGGTATAGGTATAGGCCCTTACAAAAAAGGGCCTGAAGTTAACTCTAATGCCAGCTCTTTTACAGCAATGTGCCAATAGATGGCAGGTACAGTGTAGGGA
>NW_008683181.1:32924-47419 GCF_000695815.1 Acanthisitta chloris
GAAAGCAGGACAGAGAAATAGGATGCTGGAAAAAATGCTTTTTTTTTCCCCATTCAGAGAACTGTCCTTTCCCAGCCCACGAATAGAAGCTGTTTAAAATTACTGATGTGTATAATTTGTAAATAAGTCAATGCAAAGAAGGAAGGGATTGCTTAAGAGATTAATTTAAAAAAATGTTCTAAAAGTAATACAGAACTATAGGCAATGGCAACCTGCATTGGCCAGAATGATGTCTGTGGTCCAGTGCATGTGAAGCAGCATTTGTCATAGCAGGCAGCATCAAACTTGCATGCAGACCCACTCCACTGGTCTGATTTCAAAGTGTGTGTGTTGGGGGGAATTATGGATAAATCAGAGTTAAAAGGTTATCAAACAGAGAAACATTTTGGAGAACATTCTGGGCATGGGAATGTCTGTTTGAAAACATATTTCGCAATGCTGCTCAGAGCAGTTAAGGGAAAGGAAGGAGGCAGAAAAGAAAATCAGGAGAACTGGTTATTTTTTGAATGTGTATTTTACTGGTTGATTGCCTCTAGCCATGTTGTCATAATGATTTGTTGTGTGTATTCTCTCTTAAAAGCTCTGGTTTCTGGTTTCTACGTTGATATCTTAACTAGGGATCACAGGTCATTCTCCTGCTATTTCTTATAAGTAAATACTGATCATGTACGTAACTGATATAGTTGTTTACAACAAATCTTAAAATTAACATGGCTTTTTTAAATGTTTGTTTGCTAATATATCTGTTAGAAAAACACACTTTGTTTTCACAAAAGGAGATTATTTCATTTAATGAATTGCAATAATTATAGGGCAGGGGCTTTCAGTAAAACCTTGCATTTTCACAAACCTTTTGGGAGTATTAATACTGGTAGTTTCCTTTTGGATTTGTGCCCCTGGACTCTAAACCAGAAGCGTATAAATGAGGTAACATTTGATTTTACTTTGGTAAAACTCCACTGCTAGATACAAATACACCCTCATGTGCAGAAGTTAATAAACAAAATGGCTTTGGATTGAATGTTTGTTCAAAGGTTCTACAAGAATCCTTATGCTTTTCAGCTCATGCTTAGCCTGTTAGTGCCCAGTTTATTAACAAAACTCTTTTAAACCATCTGCAGTGAAAAACTGATTAGGATTCAGCTAGTGAGACATACTTTCACAAGTTTGTCTCTCCTGTGAAAAGTGATTGTTGCCCTGCTGGAGCCCCTGGTGGTAAGCACCAGGCTCACAGGATGAGAAGGATAGACAAATTACGTGTGATTCTGAGGACTTCTGTTTCACTGCGAGAACTTGTCTTTCCCATGTGTGAATTTTGTTTGCTAACATCAAAAGATCTTGTAACCTGAATTTGCAGGCATATTAGGAGCTTCTTTTTTTTTGCAAAATAAATTTCTATAAAGTAAATGAATCACCATGTTCAGCATTTGCATAATAAATACCAGGCAAGAATTTTCAGAAATTTAACTTTGTTCAGGAGAAGTTTTGGCAGATGGTACAAGATTGTAAAAATAGCTTATAATTGTAGCACTATTCCTAATAATATCTATTTAAACTGATTCCTGGCTTAACTATAACTCTAATGAATTAATTGACTACATCTCTCCCATTTTTACCGTTGTGTTTGAAGTAAGTGATGGGATCAGTAAGAGAAATCCGGACAGGCTGGCTACTTTAGTCAGGACAGATCATCCCAACTAATTATGGTTGTCATGCAAAACACATAAAATCATCTTGATAGCTTGTTTTATGGCAATCATTTCAATGTTATATGGGAAAATTTATGTGGTACTTTGCCTAAGTATGATAGAACAGAGAAAGTACTTCTGCTGCACGGGGTATGCTTTAGGTGTTTCTGATTGTTATGGTATTATAAACTCAGCTGTGACATATGGTGCTGTCATATACAGAAGCGATTGAAGAGTCAGAGTGGATTTCTGAATTTATGTTTCTTGCTGATTCATAGAATCATAGAATATCCTGAGTTGGAAGGGACCCACAAGGATCATTGAAGTCCAACTTTTGGCCCTGCCCAGGACATCTCTATGAATCATACCATGTGCCTGAGAGCATTGCCCAGATGCTGCTTGAACTCTGACAGGCTTGGTACCATGGCCACTTCCCTGGGGAGCCTGTTCCAGGGCCCAGCCACCCTCTGGGTGAAGAACCTTTTCCTGATATTTAACCTAAACCTCCCCTGACACAGCTTCTTGTCATTCCCTTGGTTCCTTTCCCTGGTCACCAGAGAGAAGAGCTCAGTGCCTGTCCCTCTACCTCTCCTCATGAGGATGCTGTAGACTGCAGTGAGGTCTCCTGCAGGTTGCACAGACCAAGTGACCTCAGCCAGTCCTCATGTGGCTTTCCCTCTATGCCCTTCACCATCTTTGTTGCCTCCTTTGGATGCTCTTTAACAGCTTTATATCTTACATTGTGCTGCCCCAGACTGCACATAGTACCTGAGGTGAGTCTGTACCAGCACAGAGCAGAGTGAGACAGTCACCTTCCTTGACTGGCTGGCTATGCTATGCCTGATGCACCTCAGGACACGGTTGGCCTTTCTGGCTGCCAGAGCACACTGCTGACTCAGATAGGAATGACCTCTTATTTTGGTCAAAATCATTTATCTGGGTTTTGTCTACAAAATAAATGATCAGACTGACTGATAAGAAGAGTCTTTTTAATCTAATGTTATATTTGAATTTATTCTCAGTTCCACTTTCACTGGAATCAGGATTTTATAATTCCTTCCTCTGAACAGACTTCAGAGTTCCTTGTGAGCAGTTTGGTAGTCTTGAATATCAGATCTGTTCTAAGACTTTTGCAAGTGTAACTTTTTAGCAATCTCTTTTCTGTTGCCACAAGAAATGACAACTATTAAGGAATAGTTAACTTTTAGAAGAATAGTGTAACTTTTAGAAGAAAAATTATAAGGCATCTGTATGGACCCACAGAAGAGGTTCCAGTCCAATTTTTTTAATCTTAATTGGTTTTGAGATATTTAAACAGATTGTATGTTCTTCCATGCTGCAGGCAACTCATTCAGTATCTCCATCTTTTTCATTCTCATTGTATAAACCAGGCTTTTTTCAGCCTCTTGGAAAGGGCATTCCTCTTGTGGCTTATCTGTAACTGCCAGCTTCACAACAGCAGATGCAGTATTCGTGAGTGTATGAGTGAGAACTGGCTTTCTGCACTAGCTGTCAGTGCCTATTCTCAGTCCCTGCAGGGCAGATGAGTGAGCGTCTACCAGCAATTCAGCCAATTAATGCAAGGCCTCGATCTGGAACAGCTGGAACTATTCTTCAGGCTCCAAGCCCAGGGGAGTTGACATGCTGCTGCCTTTTGCCAGGATCACCTCCAAATCCTTTTTTCTCCTTTGAGATGTTAGACATTTCTCAGACTGTGCATCCTCTGTAGTCCTTTTACAGGTTAATTTTGCATCTTTGAAGGGGACCTCCTTCAAGAAAACACAACATGCATTTGAGCCAAAATCAAGGTGGGAAGTAAAAAACATGCACTAGCTCTGCATGGCATAATACAAAGTGTTACTTGGAGTTGAGGTGCTGCCTTTAAATGTTGCTATATGGATTCAATATAATTTTGGCAAGTGAAATAACCACAAAATGCTAAAATAATCTTACTTTCCTTTCAGATTTTGTTACTGTGTAAAGAAGCAAACTTCAGATTTAAACCTGTCTCTAGAGACAAAATGGAAAAAAATTGCAATCTTTCCAACTAGCTTGCAAGATAATGATACAGTGAAAGGTGAAAATACATTGTTTTCTTGATTATGTGAAAGTGAAACCTTAAGCAGCCCATTTTTTTACAAATCCATAAATCAAAAAATAATATTGAGATTTTTCTCAGTTTGCCTCATAAAGCTCTTTTGAGTGACTCTGTGCTGCTTTCCATGTTGGAGTACTGTGAGAGGGTACTGAGAGAGATTTCACAAGAACTGTCACTCTTGCAGACTGTAATTCTGGGTGTGGGTGTTGACTGTAGAAACTTCCTTTTGTGACATTTATATTCTGTGGAAGTCTTTATTGTTAGAAAATCCCCACAATGACAATTAGAACTAACAATGGCTGCTGTGTCAGCGTGTTACTTCAACTTGTTTGATTTCAGGGCTGTAGAAACACAGAGAATAACCTCAGTTTTCTTCTTTACATGTTTGAGTTTGTCCTTGTCCCTAGGGGTCCCCCCTGCCCCAGGAGTCTCTCACAATTGTATTACTAATTCCTTTATTTTGCCCCTTGATCAATCACCATTCTTGGCCTGTGTGCCTATGAATGCTACAGTGGATTACCCTGCAGTGCTCTATATCATGGCAGTAGTATGATTAATATCTCCTCTGACCATGCCAGTTTAAACCTTCCCTTAAACAGATTTGGCTGAAAAAATAATCTCTCAAAACAACCTACACTTGATTTTAGCTTGGCTCAATACCTGAATACAGCTTATTGCGTGGACAGAGAAACAGTTATAACAACCAAAGGGATGAAGTTGGGGAAAGAACAGTAATGAGGACCAGCAGTAGCTAAAATGTTCATCAGTCTGTCTTCAGTCAGGTTGTCTATTGAACTGTCAGCAGTTGTGTGTTCTCAGAGTGATTTTCGTGCTGTATTTTCAGCTCTGGCATACCAGCTTGGTTTATAACCTTTTGCAAGTCATTTGCCTTTTTTTGTTTTAATCTGTAAAATTTCAGTAATCAATTTCTCAACAGGGCTTGGCTGTGGCAGTGCTTTTACCAGCAGAGATACTAATGTAGAGACACAAAGAAATGCCACAGAAAATAATGAGCACTAGATAGACTATCAAATTTACCAGGCTGCATGGAGAGTCCCTGCAGGATGGTTAGTCGTCTATTTTATTTAATGCTTTTGTCAGCTTTAACAATTTCTATTTCTCCCTCTCCTGACATCTTTTTCCTGCTTTGTCTGTATCCCATTGGAGGAGCCAATTGAGTTGTCATATGATGAAAAAAAAAGGCTTTTTTTGTGGTCACATTACTCTTAGCTGAATCACTTATTTGACCTGTCTTACTATACAGCCTACAAACAGCTGTTACAAACAGCAAAACTGAAAGCAGCACAGAAGCAGATACAGGCATTTGGGAACAAAATCTGCATATGCTGCTGCTGCTTCCAAGAAGACATGCCCTCAGTGGCTGCTGAGTTTGATAGTCAGATCCTTGAGCTACCTTGATCCTTAAGCTGACTTCAGAAACTGTGTTAAATTCTGCAGCAAGAGGAAAAATAGTTGCCAAGAGGATCTTCCCTCTCCTTACTGATTCTTGTAGTGTGTTTCTTTGATAATTTCTAGTACCCAAAACAACCACTTAAGTAACAGAGTCTACCGATGAGCCCTGTGCATGGTAATGTGATTGCAAAGAAAAGAAGTCAGTATGACAGAAGGAGTAAATTCTGAAAAGAATTAATCTAAGAATGTAAAATATCTTTGAGTGATAAGGAGTAGATCCATGTAGGTAGGATTATACTCAGACAATTTGAATTCCAATTTAAGTGAACTCTAGGTGACTGTCATGAAGAGTCAGACCATCTGCTCTCAGACAATGTGTAGCCTCTTTGGAAGCTTAAAATCAGTTAACATAATACTTTTAGAGTATGTGCTTGTCATGGTTTAACCCCAGTCAGCAACCAAGCCCCACACAGCTGCTCGCTCACGCCCCATCAGTGGGATCGGGGATGGAATTGGAAAGGCAAAAGCTAGAAAACTCGTGGGTTGAGATAAAGACAGTTTAATAGGGAAAACAAAAGCTGCACACAAGCAAAGCAAAACAAGGAGTTAATTCACTGCTTCCCATGGGCAGGAGGTGTTCAGCCATCTCCAGGAGAGCAGGGCCCATCATGTATAATGGTTACTTGGGAAGACAAACAACATCACTCCAAATGTCCCTCCTTCCTCCTTCTTCCTCCCACCTTATATACTGAGCATGATGTCCTATGGTGTGGAATATCCCTTTGGTCAGTTTGGGTCACCTGTCCCAGCTGTGTCTCCTCCCAATCTCCCATGCACCCCCAACTTCCTTGCCAGTGTGGCAGTATGGAAAGCAGCAAAGGCCTTGGCTCTGTGTAAACTCTGCTTAGCAATAATAGAAACATCTCTGTATTATCAGCACTGTGTTCAGCACAAATCCTAAACATAACTCCATACTAGTCACTGTGAAGAAAGTTAACTCTATTCCAGTCAAATACTGTATTGTAGATACCTGCTTCAATGAATATTTGATATAAAACTCCTTTGATAAATAGCTTCTGCAAAGATACCTTATGCAAATTAAACCCCTTTGTTTATTCTCTTTACCCTAATATACTTAATAAACTATAAAGAACATTTTTGTTTCTTCTGGTGCCATACAGTTCTTAATGTTGGTATTTCTGTGCAGCTGAAATAACCAAAGTATGAATTTTTAAGTGCGGGGAAACCAACCGCAGAGTTTAAATATGTCACATATCTGTTCTTTCCTCAAACTCCATTTTCAGGAAGAGTTTTTTCCAGTAATATCTTGCAGAGCAGAATCACACCCTAATATGTTATAAACTGCTTCTGTGCCTTCCACTGGCATCAAATCCATTATGGTAAGATTGCTGTAAATCTGCCAGTTTATTTTTAAAATGATTAGTCTCTGAGTAGCTGTAAATAAGACTAATCAAGATGGAGATTTTTAACAATATTTTCATCCTTCAGTAGATTAAGCAATATGTCCATACTGAACTTGATCATTATCCAGAAGTATTTAATTTGTGGAGCACACGTGACTGAACATTGAAACTGGATCAAATGTTGCAGTAATTGCTGGGTAATCCCATGTTTTCTGATTTGCCAGAGTTTTTCTAGGCTGAAAATTCTGCCAACTTATTAGAACACTATGCAGTTGTCTTTTAGAAGCCTAGTAATTTCTAAATTATTACTGTGCTTTATTTAGGGAGTTTTTCAGGCTCCAGACAGGAGGCAGTGATGGCTACTGGAGAGCTTTTGTTGTGCCCTTTCTTTCTCTCCATATCAAATAGGTTCTATATAAAGCAGAAGAGTGTCTTAGAACATCTTTATCTGAAGAGCCCTTAAAAGTCATATGGTTTGCCAGTACAACTGCCAAACTAATAAGTGGCAACTCTTTCTGTCATCAGTAGGGACCATTTGTTCCTGGTTTTGTACACAGCCAGATAGGTGATTTATGGTGCAGAAATTTTCTGCCTTTCAACACATCAAAATATGGTGGTGAAAAGTGCTATTTTAGAATATATCTGCTTCTTTCCAGGCATCAAGTAAGCTGCCATCTAGGAAACTGCAAGGGAAAATTTCAGAGGGAAAGGTCCTTGACATGTTTCTGAGATAAGTTCAGTCGTGTAGCATGTAAAGTGCTGTGTGTAAAACTCCTTAGCATTACCTGGAGAATATATCTCTAAAGGTCCATATTTTGAAACAGTGATCCCAACCAGAGTATGTAATGAATTCAGTAACAACACTGGCAACACACTTCTATTTTTAGCTTCTAAGAAGATAAAGGCAACCATACTGGATTCAGAAAACTTATGCAAGTGAGTATTTGGCTTTACACCAATCTCTTCATGTTACCACTGGTAGTCAGGCAGCTCTGGCTGCTTTTTATTCCTTGCTTGTGTGGTTTGCTGCCATGTCACACAGTTGCTAATAGTACTGTGTTTTCCTCTGTCACGGTGTAAAGAAACAATAAATAAGTGAGTTTTTGGGTACTGTGGACTTTTCAGTTCAGGCCACTTGTGCCTGAGATGATAGGACCACAGTAGTTTACCAGGAAACGGATTTTTCTGTGGCATTATGGGTGGTTATGAATAAAGCAAAATTGTATTTGCTAAAGCCTAAAAGGTTCTGCAGTAATTTAGATATAAATTACAAGAAATTGTTGGAAAATTACCTCCTACAGTTTGGTGTCATCTGCAGACTTGACAAGAGCACAATTGGTCACTTCTTCCAGGTCCTTAATAAAGCTGTCAAACAGGACAGGTCCCAGTACTACATATCTAGTTATTTTATTAGAATAGGCAATCAGAGTGGTCAGCCATGATTTACCCTTGGTAAATCTATGCTGACTGTTCTTGATCACCACCTTCCTGTGCCCAGAAATGTGTTCAGGTAGGACTCACTGTGATTTTCCTTGGGACTAAATCTGGCTAACCAGCTTGAAGTTAGCCAGCTTGACCGTCTTGGCTCTTTTTTTTTTGAAGATGAATACAACATTTGCCTTTTCCTAGTTGTGAGCAACCTCCCTTGATGTTCATGACCTTTCAGACATGATGGAGACAGGCCTTGCAAGAGCACTGAACAGTGTCCTTAGATGCCATCTCATATCTTCTATGCACTTGCATGGGTGAAGTTCTCTCAAGCATTTCTGCATGTGTCAGCTGTTGTGTGAAAGAGCCATGATTATCAATTACATGTATTTCTGTCTCTGTAAACCTTATTCCTTCCACTGAGAGCTGGTTGGCATTTTCTGCTTAAAGCAGTTTTGCCTCCTTTCAAAATATTGTGACCTTCCAGGTCAATCTGATGTTTGTTTAGCTGAATTTCACTTCCATTACATCATTTTGTGCATGGAATCTTTCCAGAATTTAATGATCATGCTAAGAAAATCATATATGGTAATGGTGGTGGCAGCTCATGATTATGATAAAGGATATAATTATTTAGGTACAAGTGACTCTCTGGTTATTTACAACACTGTTGTTGCATTTGATCTGACACTCATGTTTTGACTGCTCAGGGGAAATAATGCAAGAGCACATAAATGCTAAAAGGGGGTGATACAGTGTTCTCTGTGTTCCTACAGTTTATGTCTGGTGGTTGTTGGTTCTCTTCATGAGAGCATTCAGCACACCTAAGTTGTCAGAAGGCTTACGCAGTCAAAAACATGAAAAGATTTTTTTCCAAGTTAATTATTTGTTTTATAAGCTCATGGAAATGTTTGCCAAAAACTAGAGAGGGGAAGGTCTGCACAACTATGGGATAGAAGAAGAGGATGAAGATGCAAGCTTTCTCTTGTGAGGTTTTACTACACCATTATTATATTGGTTCAAAAGCTGATGAAATCCCAATTTCAGCTTGTACTGAATTGAACTTGAAATCTGTTCTGAGCCTGATTTGAGCCTCATTTGCAGTTAAATTTAGCTTGAAAGTCAGAGCTGATGTCACCTTCCATGAATAATGAAGATGTGGCACCTTTTTGGTGTGGCTCTATAGAAAGCAAAATTCTTCAGAAGTGTTTATTATTACTTCTTTACTCTTTTTTAAAAGTTTGCACAATCTAATACAGTAGTAATAATTTTTGATGTTGTTCTCTGTCTCTTTTCTTCAGTCGAGGCCTCTTGCCCTGCAGAACATTTTGTGAGGCAGCAAAGGAAGGCTGTGAACCAGTCCTGGGTATGGTAAATGCTTCTTGGCCAGATTTCCTGAAGTGTTCTCAATTCCAAAACAAAACTGAAAATGACACTACTACCAGGGTATGCTTCTCACCTCACCAAGAAAAAGGAAAGCAGTGTATGTTTCCATTCTTAACTGTTACACTATGTTCATGTATTTTTTATTGCATAGGAAAAGCTCTGGGTTGAAATTATTATTTATTATTCTGCTACAATGTTCATTCATATTACTGTGATGTAGTCTGGTTGTCAGTTGGTTATAATTTTGCTGTGCTTTAATTGTTTAGGCTAAATGTTTTCAGACATGTTAATTTGAGACCTTTTTGTTTTGCATCAAAAATTCTAAGTTGTTTCAAGGAAAGAAGGTAGGAGAAAAGTAGCATGACCTTTAAAATGTTCTGATGAGTTTTTCTTTGCTAAACTCTACTAAATACAGGTTTGTTATTTGGAGCAGGAACCTGATCCACAGGCCAAATTTCAAGTGTATCTCTTTTTTTTCATGCTGTAAAAATGAGCCCCAAACTGGTCAAGAGGTCAACTTTTCAAAAAGCATGGTTTGTATACACCCACACATAAAATCAGAGTCATTTAGGTTGAAAAAGATGCTTACGCTCATCCAGTCTAACCATTAAATCAGCACTGCCAATTGCACCACTTAAACCATGTCCCTAAGTGTTATGTCTACACATCTTTAAGTACCTTCAGGGATGGTGTTTCCACCACTCCCCCTGGGCAGCCTGTTCCAATGCCTGATCACCCTCTCCATGAGGAAACTTTTCCTAATATCCGATCTAAACCTCCCCTGGTGCAACTTGAGGCTGTTTCTTTCTGTCATATTGCTTGTTACTTGGGAGAAGAGACTGACATTGGGATTAGCTGCTCCAATCCCATTTTACCTAGTGCTCAGCCCAAAGCCCAAAGTGCTCTTCGCACTCTTCTCAGGGTCCAGTTCCTGGAAATTCCAAGAGCATGTCTTTGGCATGTGTCTGCTTATTTCTCAGCTTTCTGGTTTCTTTTGGGGACTGATGCCTCCAGATAGCATGCAGTGAATTCCTCTCTGCCTACATATGCCTTGCATATAATTTGTTTTGTCTGATAATGTAATTCTCTTTTGCCTCTTTAGTTATTTCTTGTATTTATCAAAATCAAAACCTGGCTGCTATACCTGTTTCTTTCACAGATACTTGCACAGTATCATCCAATCCCAAACAAAATTTTCTCTTGTTTATTTTCGTCAGATTGTGACTAAATACTCTATATGCTCCATATTTTGTGAATTGAAGAGTATCACTCTGCCAAAAAATCCTTGAAACTCACATGGCTTTCCCAGTTCTGTTGGAGGACATGCTTGAGTGATGTTCCAGTTAGAATCCAGAGCATTTATCCTGGGAATAATTACCAGCTTTCCTGAAAATTATTTATTAGTTAGAATTTGGATTATCTAATGGATGCATGCTTGTTTACATCTCACTGCTAATATTTATCTCTTTGTCTAGAAGTTTCCTCCATGGGCATTGCAAATTGAGTGCATGTTACTACTGTGGAGAATGTCTTATGAAGTACATTCCTGATGTGACTGCAGATGCACTGATTGTACTGGAAAATCTGAGCCATGTGCCATTATTGTAACACATCCAAGTGTACAAAATGAGTCACAGAGAAAAAGGTGCAGGGCTGCAGGTTGATGTTCTTCAAGTTGTTTTCCTTTCACACAAGTGACAAGTGAATACTCAGTAGGTGAGAAGGTCAGCTGCTCTGAAAATAACCTTAAGAATCCATCTGTTGAGACTTAACATAGAGTGTTGAACTGGTTTCACAGGTCTAAGTTGTTGTGAGCATGTAAGGGAGTGAGCAGGAGTCACCATCAGCCATTCATTCCACATGAAACCAATAATGCATTCTGGAGGGAAGAAATCTCAGAAACCTTCCTAAGGGCTGTTATTCATGTCCCTACTCATAGAAATATTCCAACTCTGTTTTTCTCTCTCTCAACTGACACTGTTTTTTCCGTTATTTTATTTGCTTTGACAAGCCAACATGACTGGTGCTGTTAAAACCATGGAGGCAAAAACACAGTAGGTTGAATGAGAAGTAAAGCAACTCAATGATGTGACATAGATTAGCATGCAGCTCTCACAAGAGCCCTGAAGTTACTTTTCAGTTAATTTGAAAGGCAAAATGGTTTCAAAAGCAGCAGCGAATATGATGCCCCTGCTGTTTATACAACAAAACTGTGTAAATGACAGTACAGAACTGTCAGACAGTGTTCATTTTTGTCTTTTTACTAAAGAGGCATTATGAATGAATATCTTTTTGTGTTAAAATATTATGCACAAGTGACTGAAACTGCACATCACAACCATGAGGTTTATAACAAATCATAGAATCATAGAGTGATTAGGGTTGGAAGGAACATTAAAGATCATCTAGTTCCAACCCTCCTGCTATGGACAGGCCCATTTTTCACTAGACTAGGTTGCTCAGAGCTCCATCCAACCTGGCCTTGAACTCTTCCAGGGATGGGGCATCCACAACTTCTTCAGACAGCCTGTTCTACTGCCTCACCACCCTCACAGCAAGGAATTTCTTCCTAACGTCCAATGTTAGGAAGATCTAATGTTCGTAACGCCTACTCTCTTTCAGTTTGAAGTAATTTTCCTTGTCCTGTCACTATATACTCTTGTAAAGAGTCCCTCTCTATCTTTCTTGTGGGCTCCCTTCAGGTACTGGAGGGCTCCAATTAGGTCACCCCAAACCCTTTTCTTTTCTAGGCTGAATGATCCCAATTCTCTTAGCCTTTCCTTGTAGAAGACATGCTCCAGCACTCTAATCATCTTGGTGGCCTCCTCTGGACTCACTTATAATACCATTGCCTTTACCCAAGTTTAGCTTTGAGTTTTGCAGTGACTCAGCCAGGAAGTTCAAACTTCCTTCTAGTGGCTGTTGTGACATGCTAGCTTGTCCTGCATAAGTTGTAACAGTCCAAGCAGTATAGAAAATGTGGAGAGAATTATTTTTAATGTATACAAGGAAAATACTATTCTTATTAACCAAATATACTTAACTAATGCAAATCTTGTTTAATTCTAAGAATAAAATACCAACAAGAATTGTTCTGCTAATTCCTTTTTTCCATAGTGTCCAGTTTATCTTCCAGAATTTTTCATGCTGGTAGTAATTTAGAGAATTATCATTGAGGAATAACTTGGAGTAGAGATTCAAAAGCAATATCTGGTTACAACCAGGCATTTGTTTTTCTGTAGGCAATGTAAAGCTAATTTTATATGTGTCTCTCTCTATATATATCCAGTAGAGAATTTATTTGAGAACAAGCTTTTAAAAGCAAGAGGACATTATTTTTCTTTTTTGCCCTTGAATTTTCTTAATGCAGTGTAGAGAGAGATGGTCTGTGTATGTATAACATTGATGCTGGCCAACTGCAAAAACAGCAACAGTGGAAAAATCTTTTGAGGGAGACAAAATATTGTTCAGGATTGTGTTGGTGTTTCATATGAGAGAATATTCACAGTTGAAAAACTATTTCCCCCAAGCACTCATTCTCTGCTTCTGTGGATCCTGCTGTATATTTTATTAAATCCTTTGGTTTTTATTCTCCCATTCTACCTCCCCTACCATTTATCTCTGCCCATATTCCTGTTCTTTGCCTGTTTCTTTTCCAGCTTGGAGTTTCCCAGGCCACATCACTTGAATGAAAGAGATAGGTCTTTTGTCTTCTTTCTCCCAAGGGGTTTTGCATCATAAGCAAATAGAGAAATGAACAATTTCCTGGGGGTAAGGAGTCGTCAGCTTTTCTAATTCTGTGATTGTGATCCTAGTGTCAAAACGTTTTAGAACTGACAGCAACAAGATCCATATGCTGTACTGCAGGGTACATATGGTATAGAGAGCAGGTGATGAAAATTTGTAGGCAAGAGAATACAGGGATTCCTCTGTGTCCCACTGTGCTATTGTGACTCTGTTGAGTCAGATGAAAAGTCTGTCCACCATTTCGCTGACTCCAAAAGCGGACAAAATCAAATGCCCAGAGAAGAATAGGAGAACAGGGAAAGACTATGTGGCAATACTTTAGTAATTACTCCTGCATTGTCCATCTGAGATTCAAGGACTTTCTGTAATTTGTGACGCACCATAGATTTTTATTCTATTAATGTGTGCCTTTGTTTCGTAGACCTATGTACATTTTAGCATCCATAGTATCATACTACAAAGCTTATCAATGCATTGTATGAAGAGTACTGCCTTTTGGTTGTTTTAATACCTCCTAGTTCTTTCATAGCATTAGATAGTGAATGTTGTCTCCTCTTCACTTTGAAAAAAAAAAAGCATCACTTTCCACGGTCATTTCATGGTTATAGAATGCTTTATTTATTGCTATACCTCGAAATGAAACCAAATGTCAGTCTTGAGGATAGTAAAATAATATTTCAGTCTGTGCTACCTGCAGCTTTCCAGGAATGTGCCCATATAACCTTCTGTAGATGACATTCCAGTAATCTAACTGTGATGTACAGCACAAAAATGGTCTTGAATCCTCAAAGCCACTTTTGATAGTGCACCAGGCACAGGTAACCTAAAGCACTTTTTGCTGCCTATGGTATATAGTCAGGGATTTTGGAAGCTATTCCAGATTGTAAACCTTTCTGCGTAAGGTCAAAACCAAGAAAATTTCTCTATCAACATGGATTGCTTTAATTTTCTTTGGGCTTCTTTTACTTAACATTGTTTCTACTTCAGGAGTTTGGGTGTGTGTATATTTGCATCATTTTAGTAATAAATGTCTGAATTATTTTCAGAGGTATCAGTAATTAACATTTCCGAACACATTTCTTTATAATAGCACCTTTGATTTTTTTAATATTATTGAGTAAAATGGTCCATATTTTTTTTACTTCATACATCTATTTCAGGCATTATTTCTTCTTCTGCTGTTGCTGCTTTGTTTCAAGCAGTCCCAGCATTTCTGAGTATGCAACCATTTGCCTGTGATCAAGAAAGTCTTATAAATGGTTACATAACTAAATCCTCTAGGTTTCAGAACAAGTATCAAAATTCAGCGTT
>NW_008683181.1:47449-55969 GCF_000695815.1 Acanthisitta chloris
CTTTTATAATTGCCATTAAAATTTGATCTTTGATGGTATGATTGAATTGTCCACCTACTGAAAACTTCTTGCACAAGTTTGGTAGAAAGCAGAAATTACATTCATTGCAGGTAATGTTCACAGAATGTGTACTCTCCTTGCCCTGAACACTACATTGACTGGACCAAACATATGTGTTTCATTTTTAATATTCCTAGTCTTCTGAAGACATATAAAATGCAATTACTTGTGAGTTCTGAGTTACTTCATGACAGTCTGCTTTGGTGGAAGATACTAAAAAAGAACTTACCCTTCTTTTGGTAAATGAAATGTTTACTGCAGAAAGAGGAGTTTAAACGGGGCATTAGCAGTGTGTGAGTTTATGACTGATCTTTCACTTAAGCTCTGGTTCTGTTTGCCCAAGAAAGTGCTTACTCAACACATCAATATGGTTAATACTTCACTATTAAGGATAATTTCTCATAGTAGGAATTTTACTGAATGTAGCACCAAGTAAAATGTTGACACAAAGATCATCATAGTCATAGATTTATTAATGGATTCATTTGAAATTTATGTGTTACCTTTGTGTAATCATTTACTGCAGTGCCAAATTAAGGTCATAAAAGGTCATGCTACTAAAAATATCATTAGGTATGTAGTTATTTTTTGTTAATTTCATTTTAAACTGTATTCTGCATGAAGATACATTGGTTGGTAGACATATTACAAGGTATACAAAATATACTCAGCAAGCAATTTTTTGCTTTTGACATGTAGATGATAAATATACTTTCCAGACTTTGTTAAGCATCAGGTTCAGAGAATAAAGCAAGAATAGAAGCTGAATTCTCCTACAGGGAAAATGCAAATCTAGGCATTTTAAAAAGAGAAATATGGTGCTATATTGTAATCAGGTGCAAAATGACTTTAATGGAGGAAGAGATTCTGTAGCTCCTGCTGTTGAAGCTGATGTTTATTCATAGCTGGGATTTTCATTGTGGTAAAGTTTGAAAGCTGCAATTAGAGATCTTTACTGTTCTTGGCAAACTTGGATACAAAATTTGAATTACAATGGAATTTCTATGAATAGAATTTTGAACTTTAATGAGTTTTTATTGTTTGAAATTGCTGTTCTTAGACATGAATGCACTTAATAAATTTACATCAGCAAAGTTTGAAATTGCTGTTCTCAGACATGAATACACTTAATAAATTTACACCAGCAAAGTGGCAAGATTTTTTTCCTCCATCTCTGAAAGGTATTTATCTTTTCAAATATGTATGCATAATGTAAAATTATTGGGGGTTTTTTGGCCAGTCTTTTACTGGAGGTGAAACTTCCTGGTTTGTTTATCTTTGTTGAGTAGCCTGACTGTTAAGTGTGGCTTTTGAAAAACAAAAAATCAAAACCAGCAGCCAGGTTCTGTACTGAATATTTGCTTCTCTACTTGACATCTTTACTTTGCATCCCCATGTACTTTTCACTTAATATCATTCCCTAACTGTATGCTTTACAGAGACTTTTCTCAGCCAATATTTTTAAAACAAAGTCATGGAAGTTTGGTCTCTTTCTCGTGGACTGAGGTGTAGAAAAATTATTGGTGATCTGCATCTCTATATTTCAAGTGCGTTGAAGCATTTGAGTGAGAAGATTAACGTTAGAGTTCCCTCTCTCTGAACATAATGGCCCTGCAAGGTATCTTAATAGGATACTTAAAGCTCTAGGACTTTTTTTTTCCTCTTTAAGTATCTCAGTTTCCCATATATGAAACGACATTGATGACTAACTTCTGTGTTTTAGCAGTTGTAAGAATATTTGAGGAATTCTTCCCTTCTAGAAAGGTGTCTGTGCTATTACACTCTCAAGTCTCATTCTGGTAATCTTTTGCCTGAACACCTAAGCTGGCAAGATCCGTCTATTGTAACTTTAGTTGGATATTTTATCTGATGTATCTAATTCATGGGGGAAAAACACTGGTTTAATCCCATCCTAAAGTCATTTTTTAACAGTTACTCTATACAGTTGCCTTTTTAGAGGTAATGATAGATTAAAGCTTACTGATTAACTCAGCCTAGATACCTATTTTTGAAATAGCAAAAAATTAGATGAAAATTCCAGTTTGCACTTGCTTGGATTTGATTACTTCGGGATTTGTTGCTTGCGTACATCAAATAAGACTCATTCAACTAACTTTAACATGTGTTCTGTCTTTTCTTCTCTTTTGCAGCACTGTGTGGAGGAGAGGAGAGTTTCTTGTGTGCCAGTGGGATCTGCATCCCAGGGAAACTGCAGTGTAATGGCTACAATGACTGTGATGACTGGAGTGATGAGGTCCATTGCAGTAAGTTTCTTACACCATGCAGTGTTCTGTTGAAGCATTGAATCCATTCAGGGAAACTTAAAAACTGAAGGAGGCTATTGGTACAGAATAGGAGCTTTGTGTAGTGTTTGTGTGTGTTGACATTTGGACTCTCTCAGTTGCTGTTGACTGTTTACCTTTGCTCACTCACACCAGTGTGTGGTTTCCATTTATCAAATTCGATCTACCAAATTTTATGCCTTGAAGCAGATACCCTGTAAAGAGCTATGTGGAAATGAGAAGTTTCTGGGAGCTTTTTTTTTTTTCTTCTTCTTCTATTTTAATGGATTAATAATGTGCATCAGAAAGGAAGCACTTCTGATAATCAGTTGAGGAACTGTTGTAGCCTTTTCCTGGACCTGAGCATTGATTTTAGAGTAGGTGCAAGACCACCTGTTTAGGAAGTTCTTTTGGTCTCAACCCTGGATGTGGTTTATTTAATTTAATCCCACTATAAGGTGCGGTAGAAAAGAAAAATGAATATACATGCATGATATCTTAATTTCTTAGTAATTTTGCTCTTTAGAGTTCCTATGTGTTTTCTGTGCTGACAAAAACATTCTTGGACTGCAAACACCTTTAGAAAAGCTGAGCAAATGTATAGTAGGAAAACAATGAGAAGGAAAAAAAGGAAGATGTGGGAAAATTACTAAATAGGGACTATAGTAGGACATGATGCCACAAGACATTGCTGCTCATTCAGACTTTGGAAAATGTCAAAATTGTGTTTCAGACTGTGCAATTTACACTCATCTCAAAAGATTTGTTCTTACTAGTGATTTAAGAGTCTGGGCATTCCAAGATTCATAAAACTGCTTTTAAGGAAGTTGCTAATAGATTCTATCTGGGATACTCCAAGGAATAAATGATGGCAGCAATTTCCTCCTGGTCTCTGTATGAATGAGGCTAGAATGTGCTTTCCCTTTAATAGCCTGTGATTTATTTAATGGAGGTTGAGATAATTTCTGTTACATAAAAAGTGTTGTATGTTTTTATTTTTTAATTTTTCCTGTGAGAGTTAGCTTCAGATCTAATGTAAGCTGAAAAAAATTAAAAATGCCTATGAGACTATAGCTCTCAACTTCCATTAGAAATGGGAAAAGAAGAAATTTGTAATAAAAGAAAAAATATATTACACATCTTGAATAACAAAAAATGCCACATCATGCTCTGGTCACTCATACTCCTTGGCTGCTACTTATAGGTGTGGAGATGGCCATGGCTGCTCTGGCAGTGCCCAGGCCTTGGTCAGCATCTCCTGTGAGAGCTGCCAGCTTCTGGCAGGGCTTTCAACTCCCCTGGCATCTCTGTGCCTCAGAAAATCCCCTGTGTGTCAAGGTCTGCTGCTCCACTGTGGATCAGGCTGGCTCTGGAGCAGCTCACCTCTTCAGCTGACCATGTTTACAGGAACATTTTGACAAAAGCTTATTGAGGCATGAACGTTAAGACACTCAGTACAACCTTACTGTTACCCCATACTTGTTATTTTTATTGCCAAGTTATAACCCTAAAATTATGGATTTTGCACAGCAGTGTTTTATTATTGGTTTCAGTTAAACTAATTTTCAAAGGTGCATTAGTTCAGCATGCTTGGTTTGGTTTTCATTGTTTTCCCTCTTTAGAGTGAACAAAGAAGAGTCCTCTGAGCATCCTGACAGTTCGTGTCCCTTTTCTGACAAAGGTCACAGTTGTGTGAGGGCAGCTATGTTCTCATCAGTATGAAGAGGTTTCTTCTTCTGTTGAGAAAAAAGCAAAGCTACTAAGCTTCCATTAATGAAAACTGGCAAAAATTAGTGTTAACCCTAAAAATATATTCTCTTCAGGTCTAGCCAATGTATGCAAGTTTTAAGTGTGTGAGTAGTTTTGGAAAGTCTGCCTTATTTCTGTAGAGATCATTATAGATAATTGAAGGTTATAAATTTACAGTTAATCATGAAATCTATGACATGATTAATTTTTACTTTTTAAAACACTTCCTCTTTAATCAAAGTATATGCTATCAAATTTTAATCTCATTCTAGGCTCATTCATAGGGTGTTTTAGTTCAGTTTCAAGATAGTTTAGTAGTAACTTTCACAGTGACTGATACTTCCATAAGAATGAAAATATTCAATAGTCCCCCAAATTAAGCTGATATTCACCATTTAATTATTAAATATTTGGCAATATAAGCAATATTTGATAAAGAAAACAAAAGTTTCAATTTTTATGCTTATAGCTGTCCCTCCTTAGTTTTACTGTTGAAAATTATATACATTATGAAATATGCAAGTCTCTGGTTTAAATCTTTTTTTGTATTAATAGTTCTTCCTAGAATTTCCTTTCAGGGTTCTGCATCAAGAAGCTGGTCATATCATACAATCACTTTCCTATTCTTGGCTCTTAACATATTTTTTTTCCTTCTTCCCTCTGATGGTCCATAACAGTCATGCAGGCAATAGTTGGGCTTTAGCAGAATCCATCCCTCTTTTCGAGAGTGTAATTTAATTTACTTAGCAGTGTCACTTTCGTTGCTTATACCACTTAATCAGTGACTTTGTGCAGTGAAGGGTACCAGCTGAGGAATCAGAATTCAGCTCAGCCAGTTATCACACAGGAATATGGACCGGAAACAGCTGTAATGCTGATCTACAAATGCATAAATTATCAGGGCCAAAACTTGGAGCTGTCAAAGGACCCTGATTAGCAAACTTCACATGTACCAAATGCATCAGATTCTCATCCCTCCTGCTACACTTACATACATTTGCTTCCTCTTCCTCCTTGTGTTACTTTCACAGACATACTTCTCTTTCACAAAGGGTGAACTAGCTGAAGACCATTTTAGCATCTTAAAAATAAAATACGATAGAAAATGTTTATGCACGTGTGACACTACAAGCCACAGTTCAGAACAGAGCATTTTGTTGAATTAAGGTCTTACTCCTAGAAGCAGCAGAATTTGTACATTAAGTCTGCACATATGCCTTTAAACATACATCTTTAAAATGCAGGACTCCTAAAATCAGCTCTGAGTGTTGGGCTGAGGTGATTCATGGCCAGAAGGACACATGGTGCAATAGTGAAGTGGTGAAAACTGGGTATGAACGAACAGAGATCAAAGAGTTGTTGAATGCAAAAGATTCACCAGACTTCTTCTGTGTTTAGTGGAGTATAGAATAGGAATCTGTATTTAATTTTATGCAAACTGGGCTTTTTCCATCATTAATTAAATTAAAGTCAAGCCTTTTACAAGTGACAGCTGCAAAGTGCCCATCTTATTTGATGGAAGTAACTAGCTACTCTATACTATATATTATTGCCATTATCTTAAAGAAAATGTATGGCTGTTAGATTTTCATCAAGTGAATCTTATTTCCCTGCAAGACAGTTTGCATTCTTTTTGTTTACCCTGGCTGCGTGGGCCTGTGAGCTGCCATACCCTAAAGGACACTGCAGCAGCTATAGAAGTATGAATTAAAACAGAAATTGGGGTATGAATGGAAATTAAACAGTAAGCTTATCCAGAGGAAATAACATAGAAAAAGCCATTTTTGTTTTATTTGCATGAGGAGCAGTGGAAGCATAGAAACTGTTACAAATGAATCAATGAGATTAAAGTTTGCCAGAGTACTTCATGCTGTTGCATATTCAACATGAATAATGTTTAGAATTTGACTCACAGCTGGATATTGTTCTACTTGCATGAAGCTAGAACTTCAATATTTTCATTTAGTTTTGGGGTTGTTTTAATTTACTCTTTCATGCCTTCTTTTAAAGCTCAATTAACTGTTGACTACAAAGCTCATAGCTCAGCCATATTATTTTACTTCATATGCTGAAGAATTTCCTTCACATTGTGCTAAAAATTCTATTTGGACTTTCTAAGGTGACATGAAACTTGTAGAAAACATGAATAGTTTTGTGAGGTAAGGGAAAGAAGTGATTCATGTTCAAGTTACAGAGTTGTGGTTGATAAAACCTTGAGAAACATAGAGCACTCAACCAGGAGTTGAAACACTTGGCTGACATTGATCTGGAGGGATAGAAACCTCACTGCACCTTCTGGGAGAGTGCTGCACAAAGGACTTCCTTGGTTCCAGTGGCATAGCTTCAACAGGAAGGAGAGATTGTCCACCCAATCCTGGAATTCTCCCAGAAAAGCCAGGTGTCAAGGAAAGGCTTACAGGAAGGCAGGGAAACTAGGTCACCTACTTCCCAACTGTGTACTTGTAATCAAAAGTTACTACTAATGGGACCAGACATCACAAATCCTAATTTCTCTTCTCCCTGCTTTCCTAACTACAGGGGAGATTTCATGTTTTTGTTGAACCTGATATTATTCAAGTATTTTGGATATTCTCAGCAAATATCTGTCAGAGCTTTACTGAAGCCTTGAGTCATGAAAAGAGAGGTTAAACCCACTTCAGTCTGACAATGCTAAGAATTCTTTGATGAGAAGACATCAGGCCAAATCTGAGTTCAAAAGTGTGTCAAGCAAAAAGCTCATTTGAAACCATTGTAATATCAAAGTCAGGCTCAAAAGTGGAGTCTAGGGATCCTGATTTTGCTCTTAGAATCTTCAGCTCCATTTAAGAGTCACATCAGGTTTTCAAGACTGTCCTAGTAATCTAGCTGATGAAGCCCACAACCTTTCTTGAGAACTTTCTGTGTATAAATTAATTAAACATTTTGGTCCATATGTGTAACCAGAGCACTTTCTCCTCATGGTATTAATCAAAAAACCCACAATTGGTAGGAACAGAATAAAAATGTTTAATAAACTGGTATACAGCAGTATTAATACAGACCTGTAAATTGTGGGGTATCTTTAGCTAACCTTGTTTTTGTCAGTAAATTCCAGTGTTCATAGTTTATACAAATGCTCCAATGTAATTTTAACATTTTACAAAAATTTGTTTTGTAGACTGCAGTGATGATGTATTTCATTGCAACACAGGAAAATGCCTAAATTATACCTTTGTTTGTGATGGATATGATGACTGTGGAGACCTTAGTGATGAACAGAACTGCGGTAAATGAAAGTTTTATGCTTTTCTAAAGTCTTTAATATATCAGAATTGCCTAAGACAGCAATCTTTTCCCTTATACTACTAAAAGAGTAATATACCCTGCTGTTACTCTGTTTGGACAAAGTGAAAACAGCTTATAAATTCTATGTGCAACCAGAAAGGCTTAAAGGAGAGTTCTGGGTTAATCCAAATTGTGAAGGTCATGGTATTTGTAAAAAATACTGCGATTTGCAATTTGGTTTAAATTAATTCCAAAAGATGCTATAGTTGCTTCCTTGCTACCTTGACTGAATTTAACTGAGGTCAAAGCAAACCATAAGAGGCTACATGTTAGTGATGCCAACTGGTTTACAGCTGAACTGTTTTTACATAAGTTTCATAGCTAACCTGTATTTTTTTATTTTCAAATTCTGTTCTGTCAAATTCTGTTTTCAATCAATTTTGCATTTTCTGATGCATTATATTTACCTATCTACCTACACTTAGCTTCCATAGGAGAACCAGTGAAGTTTTGCTATAAAAAAGAATAATCTTCACATGTAAATATTGCAAAATTTTGAAAGCCTTTTTTTTGCTATTTTTTTTGCTCCTGTTACTGCACCTGTTTTCTAAAGTAATTCTTCAGTAGTTAAGATATTATTTATCATTCTTTTCCTTTTGCTTTTCTAAGGAAAATCATAAAGAATTTCAAAACTAAAAATCAAGGCACTGAGATTTGTTTTATGTTTCTTCTTGAAATTAAGCATACTCTAAGCTCTTTCACTACTTTTTTTTTTTGTTAGTTCTGGTTGGTTTGTGGTTTTTTTAATAGATCATCTTTGTTTAAAGATGATTTAGATTTTCTAAACATTAATCTGACTCCTATCATTCCTAACTTGACATGAGTTTTTTCTACATAAAATTTAAGATCTAAGTTTTTTTGTACAGGCTAGAAGTGGTTTTCATAGCAGATTTTGAAGACTGGACTTTGTTTATGCTCTCTGTTTATTTTTCTGTAAAGTTAGCCTGTTCAACAGGATGCTTTTCTTTATTTGTGGAAGCATTCAGGTAGAAAGGGTAAGATGAAAATTTGAATAATTTCTATGTAGATCATTCTTATGCAAAATTTCAAGTCCATGCACAAAGCATGCTTTCTAAAGTCAAGAACCATTTGTTTTTAAATGTAT
>NW_008683181.1:56009-81697 GCF_000695815.1 Acanthisitta chloris
TGTTGGTTGAGAATCATTTCATGAGATGGGAAGCCAGAAGATCTTTTAATGTACTTAACAAATCTTAGAAATTTGTTTATTTGCAAATGGTAACAGCTGTGAACCTGAGAGAGGAGGTGAGCACATAGTTGTCTATACAGGCAGTAGAATTCAGAATATAGGTAACTACCATCTGCAAAAAGAATGTACAGGTACAGAAAATCTCTTCATGCAATTTACTAATGCAAAATGGCTCTTTGGTAAGAACGATTAGCTAATAGGCATGGAACAATTCATCAGTAATATAAATTATACAAATGGTATCTTAGTATCCTTTTCTTTTTCCTTCAAATTGGCATTTTATGTAGATTGTAATCCAGTGACGCATCATCAGTGTGGAGATGGGAGATGTATAACAGCTGATTGGGTATGTGATGGTGACCATGATTGTACAGACAAATCAGATGAGGTCAACTGCTGTAAGTTCCCTTAATCTTGAATTACTTTTTTCTTTCTTTAAAAATAAAAATGTAATATAAGTAGTGTGCATACTTGTATGGCCAAACTACAAGCTTATTTGATTTCAGAAGTTCACACCTGACAAACATCCTTTCTGTGAGACAACTGTAGCAAATTAGACATTTGTTGCCATTGCTGAGAAGTCCCAACATTGCTTTGTGTTTCAGCTTCCTGTTAATTACAGAATTACCCTTTCCTTAATTGTAATGTTTCCACTAAAGAGTAAGTAATGAGTGTATGTAACCTCCTAAACTGTAGGCATTCTGTGTTTGTGACAGGTTTCTGATGTGTCTGTGGCCTGTCACATCTTGTCAGAAGTTGGACTTCTGTCTGCTTTGATGGTGTTGGCTTATATCTGCAAAACAACTATGGTAGCATATTGCTGAGGGTGTAACATCAGTTCTTGGGGAAATAGCACATGTTTTAGTGTGATTAAGGGTCTTGTAAAACATGTGCTTATGCTGCTATGATTCTTGCTGCCACTCAGTGCTTGAGTTTGTGACTGCTTTTCTATAATTTTCCCTAACATGTAAGGATCTTACCTGAATAAAGTAATGTAAGTGGACAAAGAAAAGGTGACAATTTTTATAAGAGTAAAAATGATGGGTTTATTTTGTCTTGGAAAAGCTAAGACTTAATCTCAACCTGTTGCTCACACCTGCCATATATAGTTTCAGTCTGTAGTTAAAGGTCAGCACAGCTGTAGGCTGTTAAAAACAGAGCCTAAAGGTAGTGAAGGTCGAGTGACCTTCAGTGCTAAGCAGTGTTATCAGCTCCTCCTTAAGTAATGCAGACCTTCATTAACCTAAGTTGCTCAGAATATTTTCTTTTGCTTTTTTCTCTCTAGCATGTCACAGTCAGGGGCTGGTGGAGTGCAGAAATGGGCAGTGCATTCCTAGTGCTTTCCAGTGTGATGGAGATAATGACTGCAAAGATGGAAGTGATGAAGAAAACTGTAGTGAAAGTAAGGATATGCCTCATTTAACTCTTATCACTAAACTTACCATTGACTGCTTTGTTCTGAAGTGCCTTTAGCTAAAGCTGTCTGACAAATTTACTTTATTTGCCTTTCAAATAACACTTGCTAAGTCTGGTTGGTGTCTGCCTTCACACAGGGATTTGTAAGCAGGATTTTATTAGGACTTAAAAAAAGTTACAGAAATGGAGGTGATATTTAGCATAGCATTTAGTTATCTGACATGATCAGTTGTTACTAGAAATATGACTTATTCACATTGTCTGAAGATGTTTCTTCAACATCATCTGTATGCCCAATGTAAGGATGTCATGGCTGACAATGCAAACACTAAGTAATGGTGGCAATAAACCCTTTTAAACAGGATAAGGTGGTAAAAGACAGTCTGTATACAGAATAAGAAATTAAGTAACTGATTTTGCACATGGAGGAGAGAATTTAATGGTTTGGAAAGAAGCTGTCACCACTGTGAGAAAGAGAAGTTCAGGGATTTGTCACATAAGCTAGTTACCCAGGTAGTATGCTCAAACCTTTTGATGAAGTGCTGGTTTTAGCTCTTCTTAATGCTATATTTAGGACCATAGTCTTTTGGGGTTTCTTTTTGTTGTTTTTTTAACCACTCAAAGGAGGACAATAAAGCTTCAGCTCTGCAACCTTTCTTCAGGATGTCATTTATAGTCAACCAAAACAATCATAAAATGAGAAGCAGATCAACTGAATGGCACTGAAGAATAGTTCCCAGAGGGTATTCTCTTTCAGCTAGGACCTATTGTTCCCTTTGAAATATGATTTACATGACTTTTCATATTCTTCTAGAGGATCATGGTAAATGGCTCTCAGAGATCACACCTCTCATTCAGAAACTGGGATATAAAAGTGACATCTGGACAGTGCTGCACACTTTTCTTCCTCACAACACCTCCTTACTGCACTTGAAATGCTGTGGTGCACTTATTCACCTATGTAAAGGAAATACTCAGTTGTTACGTAAACTCTGTATATTCCCATCACTACACTCCAATCATTGGTAAATTGAACAGTAGAGTTCTATTTCCTGCAGATCAAACTCTCTGTCAGGAGGGAGACCAGCGGTGTTCTTCCTGTCCTGATCCCTGTGGAACGTCTCTCTGTGAGATGAGAAACAGCCAGGCAAACTGCAGTAAGTAGGTCACATGCTTCGTATTGTCACTGGTTTAGGGTGGTTTAGGTTATAATGAGGATGCAGGGTAGGTAAATTAAAGCAATACTTTTATTTACTGTCTAATGTGCATATGTAATGAGTAAGTTTTGAAAAGGGCAATGTTGAAATAAAAATGTCATCATAAGTCTTGATTATTGATGTACTAAGAGTTCTAATATTTGACATGGGGGAGTTTTCCCTTCTGTGAATTTTTTATGTGTTCTTTATGGGTGTCTACAGTTGCACATTTTCTTAACATTTAATGACATTCAGTGTCTACATAAAGTAAACAACATAGTGTAAGTGTAAAGGAGAATTTACTGGTTTATTTTCAAAATATAAAAAAATATTTACTGTGTTTAGTAGTCTGAAGAATCTTTAGCCCTTTTATAAAGGGATAATTTTGATATTCAAACTGGCAAACCTAAGTATTCTTCTGACCAATGCATATTGTAGAGGATCTGGATCTTCAACTCAATGTCATTTCTATCCTGTACTATACCACTCCATGCAAGGCTCCTGTCGTGACTGTCACTTGCTTCTGAACAGCTGTCTCTCTCACTTGTGCAAGACAGCAATGTGAACAGATAATCAATAGAAGTATATTTGTCTAGCTTTTGAAACTGGGGCAGAACTGTATTAAAAGTTATTCGGAATTACTTGAAACTTGGTGTTGTGTTAATACAGTCTCAGCAGTTCAGGTCACATTTGCACATGGGCAGCCTTGGCTTCACTTACATTGAATGTGTAGACATAGTCCAAAGTGCTTTGTTCTGCAGTTATCTCTGCAAGGTATGGCTTGGTAGTATATGGTAACTTGTGGGGATAGTGTTATTCCATTTAGGATGGAGCAGATATAGAAAGGTCAACTAATCCTGACTCCATAGTCTCTCTAGAGTTGTGACTGTCACCTACAAGTGTTTGTTTGAGAAAGGCACCATTCTTGCTGAGGCCTTTAGGCTCTGCCGAAGTAAAGACATAAGATGTTTTATAAACCATATATATGCTTTACATGTGCTTCTATCAATGCTTCTCCTATGTTTTTGGAAATGATCAATCATAAATACCATGTTTAGCATTAGATGGAAGTTAGGTTACACCTTTGGTCAACTAGCCCAAACTCCTGATCAAAGCAGTGCCAATTAAGTCATGAGGTTATGACCTTGTGCAACTGAGCTTTGAGTATCTTCAAGGACAGAGATTCCACAGTCTTTGAGAGATCTGTTTCATTGTTAGGCTACTCTCATAAAAACCTATTTTCCCTGTAAGTGACTGTAATTCTCTGTGTTACAACTCATGTCTTTTGCCTCTCATCCTATCCCTGTATGCTTCTAAGTGTCTGGTTCCATCTACTTTACACCTTCCCATTAGGTAACTGTTAAGAACAGCAGATCTCCCCTAAAAAAAGATCTCACCTTAAAGATGTTCTCTAAGTTCCCTTTCAACCCAAACTGCTCTGTGATTCTATGACTTTTGGCATGTAATATTTGAGTTCTAATACCATGCTCAAGTTCCATATCATGAGAAACCCAGAGCATTTTAGTGAAGATTTGAGGAAACTTCTTCACTAAAAAGCAACTGTCTGTAATTCCTCGTGGAAAATTCTGCACTAAAAAGGGCAACTGTCTATACTTCTTAATGGGAGTAACACATAATCTGAATTAGTCTTCTGGATCATCTATCTTTCTGCCTTTTTGGTCCAGTGAATATTTAATTGTTCATACACAATAGAACAGCAAGACAGTTTGGGACATCTGGAAGTACTATTGTCTTTTTTTTTTTTCATGTAATTTTTGTTCTTTGTGTTTTGACCAGTTATTTCATCTTTGGTAAGAAAAGAGAATTCTTACGGAAAATTTCAGTTTTGACAAAGCAGTATTTTCTGCTTAGAAAATTCCAAAGCATAGGCCACATTTCACAGTATTGAATACAATGGATGTTCTACATGTGTGATAGTATCTGATCAGTTTAGGTTGGCATTATAATGCATTTATAACATATTTAGGATAACAGAACAAATATGTGAAGGGAGAGTGTAAAGAAAACAGGGCCAGGCTATTCCAGTGCTCAGTGACAAGATCAGAAGCAATTGGCACAAAATGAATCATGGGAGCATAAAGAAACTCTGACCATAAACACTTTCTTTACTATGAGTGTGACTGAAGACAGGTTACCCAAGGAGATTGTACAGACTTCATTCATGAAGACAGTCAGAAGCTGTCAGGGCATGATTCTGCAGAACCTGTTCTATATGGCCCTGCTTGAGCAAGGGGGTTGGACCAGATGTCCTGCAGAGAGGCCCCTTCCAACCTCAGCCCATCTGTGATTCTCTGAAACATCCCATTCATGTCTATTACTATGTTTGGAAGTCATTCCTATATGGTAGATAGAGCAAGTTAATAATAAACACAGGAAGATCTTAAACCCAGGTATAATCTGTTTGGATGTGGGTTTTTTTTTATTTTATTTGTTTGTAATCTGGTTTTGTTAGTATAAAAGATGCAGTGAATTTTACTCCTTGTTCCCACTCATTAGGTTGTACCCACATATACTAGAAATAAGGGAGTAGCAGGATCTCTTAAACTGTAGGGCAGACTAGGAAGGAAGGATTAATAGTTGGGTTACTTAAATTCAGTCAGAAGTTCCCCTGGAGGCTATGTTCTGTTTGTTACTCTGTGGATTGTAGAGAATTGGGTGTGAGGCTCAAAGTTATTATTTTCAAATCTACATAATGTAATAGAAGCTTTGTAAACAGTGTGAAAATTATAACCATACAGAAAACATGTAAAGAACTATCCTCCAGAGGCCTTTCAGAGGACCAGATTTCTTCTAAAATTTGTCTAAATCCCCATAAATGTAAGGCATAATAAAAGAGAAAAGTCTGTGTGAGGGTCAGCCCTTTAGTCTTGAATGATGTTACGTTACACAAGTACACTGCATGTGCTTTTGTGTTCATCATGAAATACAGACAAACATGAAGTATTATGTACACATCAAGAAAAGACACTTACTGGGCAAAATCAGAAGACAAGCCCAAACTGATCTGGGCATCTGAGGCTGAAATGAGGGAGGACAAGGGCTGGTTCATTGGGAAAAAAAGGAAATGGCAGTAATGTGAGAATTGTTGAAGTCATTGAACCTCATGTACCCTAAAGCAGGGGCTAAGTGCTTTGAGACAACTGAAATGGTTCAGTGTTGGCAGTATGCAAGGATTGAGCAGAGAGGAAAAGCTGTATGAAAAATGAGCTTTGTTATCATCAGATTAGAGGTAAATTGCAAAATGTTTTAAGAGGAATGATAGACCAAGAAAGACTGGCCAGTTCTGTTGATTAGCTGTATAACTGACTGTGGATCTTCTTTCAACTTCTTCTCAAAGCTTCAGCTATGGAATGACACAGTTGCCAGACTGTGCTGGTAACTGATGGTAGCAACTGCCTGGCAGAGAGTATTAATCATGTTAAGAAACATTTACTTCCAGAATAGGCAAATATATGCAGTCTTTTGGTAACAAATTACTTTTGAGTAGTATACTTTTTCATGGAAATTTTTCTCATATTTCAAGAGAAACTAAAATGAAAGTTTCCCATTGGTCTTGTCTCGTTGCTAAATAAAAAGCTGAATTTCAGTCTGAATTGAAGTGAAATTCTGTCTTTAGTTTTCTGTTGTGGTAGAAAATGGTAAAATAATTATTTGTGACTACCAATTTGAGAAGAAATACAAAAGCTCCACATTTTTTAAAATCCAAAATACTTGGTCGGTTCAATATTTGTTGTGATAAGCCTCTAAAAGCTGGGCAATTTTTGTATATACCTATAGTCTCTATAACCATATGGACTTGTAGTTGTTGCATTCATTTTGCCATTGCTTGCCATTCTCTTTATTATTAATTATGTCTTATGTGAATTAAATTCATGGATTGTTAAGGGGTTGGAACGAACCTTAGAGATCATCTAGTTCTAACCTCCTCTGCCATGGGCAGGGACATCTCCCACCAGACCAAGTTGCTCAAGGTGTTATCCAACCTGGCTTTGAATACCGTCAGAGTAGGTGAATCCAATACCTCCCTGGGTGTCTCACCACCCTCACAGTAAAAAATTTTCCCCTGATATCTAATGTAAATTTCCCCTCTTTCAATTTGTACCGATTACCCCTTGTCCTATCATTGCAGTTCCTAACAAAGAGTCCCTCTCCAGCTTTCCTGTAGGCCCTTCTGATACTGAAAGGTTGCTATGTGGTCTCCACACAACCTTCCCTTTTCCAGGCTGAACAGTCCCAACTTTTTCAGCCTGTCTTCATAGGGGAGATGCTCAAATCCTCATATCAATTTCTTGGCCTCCTCTGGACTTGCTCCAACAGTTCCATGTCCTTCTTACATTGAGAGCACCAGAACAGTGTGCAGTACTCCAAGTGAGGTCTCACAAGAGCAGAATAGAGGGGGAGAATCACCTCCTTCGACCTGCTGGCCACACTGCTCTTGATGGAATTGTTAGCATGTAGGCTGCTTCTTGCTCAGTGCTTGTGCAATACATAACCTAATTGTCCCCATTCTTTCTTCAGATCTTAGTATCCTGTATTCTGATACTGAAAGGTTGCTATGTGGTCTCCACACAACCTTCCCTTTTCCAGGCTGAACAGTCCCAACTTTTTCAGCCTGTCTTCATAGGGGAGATGCTCAAATCCTCATATCAATTTCTTGGCCTCCTCTGGACTTGCTCCATTCTGATACTGAAAGGTTGCTATGTGGTCTCCACACAACCTTCCCTTTTCCAGGCTGAACAGTCCCAACTTTTTCAGCCTGTCTTCATAGGGGAGATGCTCAAATCCTCATATCAATTTCTTGGCCTCCTCTGGACTTGCTCCAACAGTTCCATGTCCTTCTTACATTGAGAGCACCAGAACAGTGTGCAGTACTCCAAGTGAGGTCTCACAAGAGCAGAATAGAGGGGGAGAATCACCTCCTTCGACCTGCTGGCCACACTGCTCTTGATGGAATTGTTAGCATGTAGGCTGCTTCTTGCTCAGTGCTTGTGCAATACATAACCTAATTGTCCCCATTCTTTCTTCAGATCTTAGTATGCAAAAGAAACCCCAAAACAAATTAAAAAACAAATCCTGACTTCTGTTTTCTATACAGAGAAATTGTTCAGTCTTTGTCATTCAAGATTTTTCAGGACCTAACTGAATAAAGCCTCGAGAAACCTGATCAGTCCTCAGAGATGACCAAGGTTTGAGCAGGTGGATTAGAGACCTTTTGAAATCCTTTCCAACCTGAAGTATCCAATGATCCCTTCTTCATTTTGGCAATTGCCCTGCCAATATGAGGTGTGTTATGGTAGCATAGTAAGTACACCAGTAGGAAGTGTGTTGCTGTACAGTAGGAACTCTTGAAAATAATCAGAAACTTGATTTGAAGAAAAGAAATCTATTTTTAAAGGATGATTTATTGTACCAAGTTAAAAGGTTGCTCAGGAGGTTAATGCATATTAATAAGGAAATATAAGTCTCTTAACTGGTTATTAGGTAGGCAGAAATCAAGCCCACCTTTACTGGTATGAACAGCTCATTTTGAGTTTTGAGCTCTGGAACTTGCAGTTTCTCAAACGTGAGAGGAAATCCCCTGACTGATAAATTTGTTAAATGCATATGTAATTATTCCTTCTATGTTTCATTTAATCTCACACCATTTGTGGTTTTGTTTGTTTTCTTTCTGTCAAAGGTCAGTGTGAACCAATTACTCTGGAACTTTGTATGAACTTGCCTTACAACTATACTTATTACCCAAACTACCTGGGTCACAGGACGCAGAAGGAAGCCTCTATCAGCTGGGAGTCTTCTCTTTTCCCAGCCTTGGTTCAGACCAACTGCTATAAGTACCTGATGTTTTTTGCCTGTACAATCTTAGTACCAAAATGTGACCCCTATACAAATCAGCGGATCCCACCTTGCAGGTACTATACTATACTTTATTTAATTCTTGATTATGTCATATTTGTCTTTCCAAATCTTATGTTTCCATTGAAAATGCCAAAAATTTTGTTTTGGAATTCCATAGCAAAAGACAGAGAACCTTATTTTATAGGATCATTAACTTCAGTTCATTATTTGTGTGTGTTTAGCATCTGAAGTATTCAAAACAAGGAGAGGAATATCAGTTCATTAATTTCAAAATGTATATATAGACATTTCAGTTGGAAGAAACTCAGAATGGTCATCTAGTCCAACTGCCTGACTGCTTTAGGACTGACCAAAAGTTAAAGCATGTTATTAAGGGCATTGTCCAAATGCCCCTTAAACACTGACAGGCTTGGGGCATTGACCTGTTCCAGGGTTTGACCAATCTTTCAGTAAAGAATTGCTTTTTAATGCCCCATCTAAACCTTGCTTAGAGCAGCTTTGAACCATATCCATGTGTCCTGTCACTGGATCCCAGGGAGAAGAGATCAGGACCTCCTTCTCCATGTCCTCTCCTCAAGAAACTGTAGGGATCAATAGGGTCACTCCTCAGCCTCCTTTTCTCCAAAGCAGACAAGTCCAAAGTTCTCAGCCACTCCTCACAGGACATTCCTTTCTCCAGCTTTGTTGCTCTCCTTTGGGGGTGTGTTCATGGACCTTCACATCCTTCTTAAATTGCGAGACTCAGTATTCAAAGTGAGACTGCACCAGCACTGAATATAGTGGGATAATCACCTTTTTTGACTGGCTGGTGATACTGTGTTTGATGCACCCCAGGATGTGGTTTGCCCTCTTGGCTACCAGGGCACATTGTTGACTCACACTGAGCTGCTGCTCACCAGCATCCCCAGGTCCCTTTTTGCAGGACTGCTTGTGTGCCTGGCATTGCTACATCCTAGATCCTGAACCTGGTATTTGTGCTTGTTAAATTTCATGCCCTCGATGACTGACCAATGCTCCAATCTTTCTAGATCTCCCTGCAAGGCCTCTTGTCCCCCAGAAGAGTCAACAGCACCTCCTAGTTTGGTATCATCAGCAAACATGGTAATGGTGCATTAAACTGCTGCATCCAGACCATTGATAAATGTATAGAACAGGACTGGCCCTAGAGTTGAGTCCTGAGAAATAGTGCTGGTGCCTGGTTGCCAGCCAGATGCTGCCCTAGGACCCTTCAAGCTCTGCCCTTCAGACAGTTCTTCACCCAGTGCACTGAGAACCTGCTGACTCCACTGTTGGCCAAGTTGAGAAGAAGAATGCTGTGAGCTTTGTATGAAGCATTTTCCATTTCTGTGTTTGATTAGAATTGCACCAATATAAAGGCTTCTTAAACATAGAATCAATTAATTTAATTTGAAACATTAGCATTTGTAGTGGTTCCTTGCATTAGTGCATCACTTTATGCAAAGTTTGATCCAACTGCTATTAACAAAAACGGAGATTTTAATGCACCTTTCAAAATTAGGAGTGCCACATCGTTCTGAATTACAGGGTAACTTAGATTTTCTACTTGTCAGATTAATTGTTCTGCCATCATCAGCAAGTAACATCACTGTACTTTTTAGAGATATGCCTGTATTTATTTGAAAGAGATTATGTTCTGTAAATCTCATGGCTTTGGTAGCAGCAGTTGTTGCAGGTTAGGAGAGCTAATAAACCTGATCAGCAAGCAGAAGTCTTTGAGCTACTGACCACTAGAGCCTTCTCATACTTTATTTCTGCCTCTTTTATTGGGCCTGCCTTGACAGCATTAATCAATTAACATCTACTGCATTGAAAGAAAAGTCCATTGAAAATTGCAGTACATGTCCTAAAATTTCCTACCGTGTGAACTTGTTGACAAATGTAGACATGTATTTGTCTAGTGATGTGCTTCCTAGTGCAAGATAAGTGTGAGCCACAGGGAAATTTATTAATATACTGTTTAATTCTCCCATAGGAACCTAATGGGCAAATTAGAATATTGCATAAGGGAGAGCTGTGAAATGTCAGTGTGGTTTGTGCAAACTCTGCTTCAGGCTTTCTTCTTTGAAAATCAACTTGTTGTGTTTTTTTTTTAAGAGAGCAATATAATAAATAAAAATTGTGCTAACTTATTCTAATGTAGAGGGTTACAAGTTAAATTATAGACTCTTTACCTTCATACTTAGCTAACAGATTTTGGGAAGTATTGCAATACAGTTGAATAGTCTTCAAATGTAAGGCATTAAGCAGATAAAGAGGAACTTGTAGAAACCATAGGACAATTTACTTTGACAAAAACAAACTAGGAGGGAGCACAGCTGGGACAGGTGACCTGAACTAGCCAAAGGGATATTCCACACCATGGAATGTCATGCCCAGTATATAAACTGAGGGGGAGATTGCCTGAGGGGCCAATCCAGGTTCAGAAACGGGCTGGCATCGGTCCATGGGTGGTAAGCAAGTGTATTGTGCATCACTGGCTTTGTTTTGTTGGTTTTTGTTATTTCTTTCCCTTTGTATTATCAATTAAATTTGGAAAAAAAATAAACGGGTGGGATCCTACTGTTGAATATTTTTCAGCCTGTAGAACTAAGGAGAATTTTCTTTGACTCAGTATGACAAAGTCCAAATCAGCATAGATTTAGAAAATAGGATCTAAAATGTGCAATGAATTGCTGAGTCTAGAAACAAGAGAAGATGTGGAGAAACATCATGGCTTTCAAGTAGGTAAAAGTGAGGTTCTGTGAGAAAATAAATACATTGTTTACCATGTTCTGTGAGGTTAAACCAGGAAGCAATGGATTTAAAGTATGTCAGGAGATCTACAGATTAGATATAAGAACAATAATAGATATCTGTGTATGAGAAATCTACCCCTGTACATAGACTTGTATATCCTGTGATAAGGAAGTATGTTAAATCTCGCCAACTGAAGAGTTTTTCAAAAACAACTTAAATACCTCTTAAGCATGACTCATGCTTGTGTTTGAAGGAAGAGATTAAAAGGATGTTGAGCTTTCTAATTCTGTACTGCCTGGGTAATACTCCATTTAAAAAAAAAAAAAAAGAGAGAGAGAAGTAGTTGAAAAAAGCAGAGATTCAAACTACCACAGATTCAAGACAAGACCATAAAAGTGAACAGCACATAACCTAGGATTCCAGACAAAATTACTGGCTTAATGTTTAAAATATTAGGGGATTTTTTTATTATGCATATTCTCTTCACACTTTTAAAGCATTTGACATTGGGTATTTTGAGAGACAGGATATTAATCTAAATGGGCTGAATGAATTTTGTGGGGTGAGTCCTGTCTTTACATGGTAAAAACAATGCAACAGGAGGACTATATTCCTGCCTTTTTCCAGATGTGGTACAAACTTCTGTTGCTTTAACTGACTACAGCCTCAGGACTGGGTGATCCGTGCTTTGCTTTTCATGAAGTTGTAATTTTATTGAATTTCCTGGGGAGTTCTTTGCAGGTTTAAATACTTTGTTCTTCTGGAACCACATGGTTTCTGAGGTAGCATCATCAGAAGAGGTAGCATTTCACTGGTACAAAATGTGTTTGGATTTTTCTTTTCCTGAATGACTGCAGTTAGTGTTTCTTAAAAAAAAAGGTCTCTGCTATCTCTTAGAGGAGAGGATGCTTGTAAGTAGTTATATATAGCTATTGTCAACCTGAGTTATAACATAACTGGATATAGTAACTTCAAATAATGTTTCAACAGTAGCATAGCTTTTGATATATGGGTGGGGGTTTTTTAATGTAAAGAAATCTGCTTAACTGATTTTTTTGTCTTCATCTTTAACTTTGGCTAGGATTATTAACTTCCAGTATCAGGGAATTTCTAAGGCATTCACTCAGTGACTTTGTACAATTCCACTTTGACTCCTCAGGACGTTGTGTGTACAGTCTAAGGAACGCTGCGAGGCTGTACTTGGGATTGTAGGTCTGCAGTGGCCAGAAGATACAGACTGCACTCAGTTTCCAGAGGAGAACTCAGACAACCAAACTTGCCTAACACCAGATGAAGATGTAGAAGGTAACTCCTATACATATAACAGGAAATTAAAGATTTAAATAGGTTTCCCAAGTCACTGGTGGTTTTTTTTAAAATTTTGATACCTCCTCTTTATAATATTTAAACCATGGGAACGATTCCAAACTGAGTTTCAAGGTATTTCAATACGTACAATTTGCAGGTAAGACACAGTTCTCATGAGAAGTCTATTTGAAGGAAGGATCAATTACCCTCAATATATGAGAGTCAGTGTTTGAGATGAATTGCTAAGACCACACCTACTGCTTGCTTGTATTGATATTTCAATTTTTTATTTAATTACATGACCTAATAATGCTTTTCTAACCAGGAGGCAGACTCTTGACAATCTTTAAAAAGCTGAGCCCCACAACAGCTCTGAGAAAAAATATGGTAGTGTAGTGTCTTTGGCAGGTATCAGTTGCTCTTAGTTTTTGTTTGGGGAAAGTTTTGCAAAGAGTTGTACCGAATCAACTTCGTTAGCAACTGACAAATTTCAGGTTTTGGGTTCAGCCAAGATATTAACCGCTGTGGGTGTGAACCTGGAACAAAAAATGAAATTGCCTTAAATGCTTCTAGATATTCTTTCTACGTATGAAGAGAGAAGCTGTGCAGCTTTTCCTTCAGCAGTGCTCATGGAGTGTGAGATCTGTGGGTATTCTGAAATGCATTTCTTGCCAAAATGCCAGTAAAGTAGCTGCAAAAATAGTGAGATGATGTGCACTATAGTGCCTGCAATGTGCTGATGGTGGTCAGTTCTCACTCTTCTCCTACTCACCTACATGGTGATGACATCTTTCCACAGCCTTGATTTTGCTCAGAGAAAGCAATGGGCAAAAGCTAATCAGTCTGGAGTTCTTTTAGTGTAGATGTATTGCAGTGAATATAGTGAAGGAGTCATAAAAAAGGAGTGAATCATATATAGCAGTTACTACTATTTCTTCAAGCAAAGTCCATGTGCATGTGAACCTAATCTTTACTTATAGTGGGAAGCATTTTGCTCCCCCTGTCTCTGTCCTGTTGTCTATCTACTTGAAATGTGGATGGCAATAGAGGTTGCCATTGAAGACTGAGGCAAAAAAGGTGTTGTGTACCTCAGCCTTCTCCTCATTCATTGTTACCATTGTTACCAGCATTGTTTTTCAGGGCAGTACCTTCTTTGGCCTTCCTTTTCTGGTTGACATACCTGTAGAAGCCCTTTCTGTTATTCTTTGCATCCCTTGCAAGGTTCAGTTCCAGCTTCACCTTGGCATTCCTCACCCCATCCCTTTACAGCCAAACTTCATATCTGTGCTCTTCCCAAGTTACCTGTCCTTGTTTCCACTGCTTGTGTATTTGCTACCTTCTGTGCTATTTGACCAGCAGTTCCCTACTCAGCCGTGTTGGTCTTTCTCCTTCTTTGCCCTATTTCTTGCTCCTGAGGATTGCTAGCTCAATGGAAGATGTCCTTAAAGTTCTGTCAGCTCTGTTCTGCTTCCTTGTCCCAAAATGGTGCTCTGTAAGATGAGGCAGAAGCAATGTATGCTTAATTAGTGGACATTTATAGGAGGTTTATTAATTCAAATAGACACACAATTGTCAATATTTTAGTTTATTTTTATCCTGAGGATTTCTTACACTCATTTCAACACATCACACAACACCACAACAGTGAGAGGAGTAGCTAGAAAATCCATATGCACAGTCTAAACATTGCATGCCAGTTATTTGGCAAAGTGATGAAGTTTGACAGAGGGCAGAATGTGAGGGAGAGCTCTGGAAAATACTGCTCCACACCACTCACAGCACAATTGTTAACAGTCTTGCCTGCTACATAGTTCCAGTCTAGTACTGCACAAGATTTCTATTGCTGTCATTTACCCTTCTGGAACAGCCACGGTGATAAGTGCGTGCCCATGTCACGATGAAGATTGAAGCTTATGGAGTCTTGTTTCTCCCTGTTCCTTGTCACTGACAGAATGTTCACCCAGTCACTTCAAGTGCCGCTCTGGGAGGTGTGTCCTGGCATCCAGAAGATGTGATGGTCAAGCTGACTGTGAGGACGATAGCGACGAGGACAGCTGTGGTAAATAAATTCAATGCGTTGGAATGGAGGATAGCTGCAGCAGTAGGAAATGAGTTTTGTTTTTCCTTCAGTTACTTGAAGTGCAGCATGACAGTTCAGAGAATAAGCCCCCTTTCCCCTATTTTCTGTAAAAATATGTTTGAAAGTGGTTTTTTTGTGGTTTGGGGTTTTTTTTGGTTTTATTTTTTAAAGATGGTGGCAGTAGAAATACTTAAGCAAGCATCCTTCTTGATAAATGTCAATACAATTTATGATGCTTGGTCATTTCAATTCTGCTAACCTTACTGCAGGTAAGTATTCCTTTAGTAATCAAGCTAAAAAATTCTGCAGATTTAATTATTTTGATGTTGCTGGAGGTTCTACTGAGCTAAAATGTAGCTCCCTGGTGGATTATAACTAGAATCCATAAATGTTGTTTTAAATGTATACATGATAATGTTCTCATTATCATGTATTGGCAAAACATCTGTGTTGCTGAAGTGGATTCTGTACTGCAAAGGTCAAGAATTACAAGTTTTTTTCAGATTGGTCAACCTCAAGGTGTAAGCACAAGTATAAAGTGGAAACCACAAAGTTTATTCTCCATTATGTTTCTGAGTTTACTTATAATATAGATGCTTTTGCCTTTTAACTGAAGGGGATGCACTGAGCTTGAGAATAATCAACAAATCTCTTGGTCACTATATATCCCTGTAGTGCTGGCAGAATGTCTTTATATGACTAAGGTGTAGGCTCCATGGAGGTCTGGCATCCCTAGGGGGAAAGAGGATAATTATATATCACAAAGATTTAGAGAAGAGTTGTGAATATGAGTAAAGGATTGGAAAACATTCCAGAAGAGTATCTGGGGGGAGGGGGAGTTTAACACAGAGCAGGTTAAGATGGAAATTCTGTTTATGTGAGCAACAAAATTGTGGCAATAAGAGTTTCTACTCAGATGCACAAAAATAACATAAAATCCAACACTAGAAAGCTGAATCTAGGCTAAACTTCAAGCTTGACAGCCCTCTAAAATGCTGCTTTTTTCAGGGCAGGTTGTTTTAATGATTGCAGCAACCAAGGGGTTCTTTATCACTAATGTGCAATTTGTTCTCAGTGTCTAGAAGCTTCCAAACCATGTCTGTATTCTCTCTCCTCTTTCTTTCTTCCCCATTACCCTCTCCCTGTAAAAAGAAAGGAAAAAAAGCCCCACAAAATACTGTATACTCTCTGAAATATGATTCAGTAGTAGGTTGTCTCTTGTTTGGATTATGGAGGAAAGTCAGAGTGGATGATCACAGTGACTCTTTCAGAGATTCTCATCTTTTTACCTTGGAATCAATTGTCTCAGTTGTCCTCCCTGCCAAATACTCTTTGTGACCACCAATTTTGAACTCCTTAGAAAACTAATTGCTATGTGTCTTTTAGGATAGACATTAACATATGAAATATTGCTCTAATATGTAACATTCATTCCTCGAGTGGATCTCTCTGTGTCGCTATAGTCTAGACAGAATGTGACTAGCAATCAGCAGAATTCTTATCAGTTTCTATAAATATAGAAGACTGTATCTGCTAGGAAATTACCACTCAGAGTGACATTACATTGACCAGAGGTAATGCTGTTACTGAAGAACAAAAGTCCTTGTAGAACTCCAGAGGTAACTGCCTCAGACTCATTCACATTCCATGTGTGCAGGACAAAATCAAAAGTTAATGATCTTTCCATGTGTAAATGGCTAGCTTAAATTTTATTATGTTTATCCTTTGAAATTGATTTTATAACATTAACACTCAGCATTTAATTTAAAAACCTTGTATTTAAAGTGCCTTAAATGACAGGCATAGAACAACATCACAGCGCAGGGAGAAGGAGGCTGGAAAAGACTAGCTGCAGCTTAAACTACTCTGGCCAAAAAATGTAAGTTAGAACAGTCCAAACAGACTAAGGTATACTCTAACCAAGCAGAGCAGAGAGGTATTCAGCACCCACTGTCTCCTTCTGTTGGGAATCCCTGTCATACTTTGACATGATCTTTGTGAGCAGAAATCTCACCCATCCAATTGGCAGTGAACTCCTAAGACTTTAGTGCCATTTAGGCCTGGGATTTGAGGAGACAATGTGACCCAGATTTCTGAAGGTGAAACTTCTGAGTGTATTTCAGTAAAGGAAGGAAAATTCTGAAAAATATCATTATGAAAGACGTCATGAAAGTTTGAGATTATTAAATATGCTGGATTCTAATTGATTGTATTAATTTGTTAGCTGCTAAACAATACTTCTGGCAGGGAGCAGAAGAGGGTCCTACAGCTACTACAGAAATCAAGGACATAACATTAAAACCCAGTGTTGTCTTTCACTATTTTCTGCAGTCTGAGTTCTGACCATAGCATTTTAGTTGAGAGAAAAATGTGATAGTCTGAATGTTAATGACTTAATAATAATCATTGCATGGGAAATATACATAGGGATAACAAATGGTACCTTCCTGCCTGTTTTGAAGAAGAATGAAGGTAAGATCATATGTGAAACCCTATCACTTGTCAAAATATATTTTTGAGATTGGGGATAATATAAATATGGACCACTTTTCCTACCTCTGTTTTCACTTCTCTTTCATTGTCACCAAATTAAAAATGCATGCTACAAAAATATTTAGAGATGAAATGTAAATACTCCAAATGGTAGATAGCCTCTACCAACAAAACAGTGTATTTGAACACTGAATTCAGTAAGTAGTGAATTTCTCCTAGGGAATTGTCTCTGTATTTGTCTATGTTGTACACAAAGTTTTGGGAGAGCCACTTGAATTTGCTCTTGGATTCAAATGAAAAGTATCATCTACAGAACAGGCCAAACAAGGCAATCAAATAATCTGTTTTAGTCAGGAGAACACATTGTTTTTGTGGCTTACTGTAAAACTGGAGTGTCACATATGCAGGACATTAGTATGTCAAAGTATTCAAACTGGTATCACAATGAAGCGCTGTATTAGTTGATGGAAATAAAAAACATAATAAAACAAGAGAAAACTCTTTTCTGAAATGTAGCTTGGGCCATTCCTAATTTCCTCTAACTGACTAATGGGAATTTTACTGTCAAAGCACTTTGACATAGTTTTGTTAGTATTCCTTTTGAAATCAGAGAGGTTGGTTAGCAGGAATTTGAACAGACAATAATGCCTTGTGTTCCCTGCATTATTATGCAGGGAAGATTGAAGATTCTTGCAGCTTTCAAACTGGCTTGGTCTAAGATCATGGAACCAGGAGTACTGTTTGTGGACAGTACTTAACAGCTCTTTCTACCTTTCAGTGTGATTCTGCATTAGATTCTGTATCAGCATTGCCAGAAAAAAACCCAGAAATTCTATGCTGCTTCACGGAGATTGCATGCTGTCATAGGATTTGCTTTTGAAAGACTGAAGGTCTGTGTAGTATGCTTTTAAAAGGATTTCTACAGACTACAGGATTAGAAAAGTTCCTAGTAAATCTATTTCAAGAGCACTGGTGTATGAGTTTTGAACTCATTGACCTAATGCCTAAACCACTGGTTACAGATCTGTGTAGCATAATATAATTATTATTTTAAAAGCACTGAAGTATTATGAAGTGTTACATATTTTAAATCCATTTATCGAGTGTGCACTGTGACAATATTCTTTCCTTTTTTGCATTAGTAACTATTCTTGGTACCTTCTAAAATTTATATTATAAGTGAAAATATTTTGTGTGTTTCAGGATCGTTAAGCAAGAAGAAAACAGTTGATTTGATATTGCTGTGCAGGTGTTTCAGAATTGTGCTTCTCTGCCTCCAGGTTGTAGAGAAAGGGGTCTTTGGGAGTGTCCTTTGAAGAAGCTGTGCATCAAACACACTATGATCTGTGATGGTTTCCCAGACTGCCCTGACATGATGGATGAAAAGAACTGCTGTAAGGGCTCATGCAGTTTTTTAGGCCCATAAAGGGCTGATCACATTTTTGGGATGCAAAGTGACTGAAAGTAAAAGGGTTTTATACACACAGAAAGCCTTAGTTGTTCCTTCAGTTTCCTTTTTTAGTTCTTCTATGGCACCAATTTATCTGTTTCCTCGTCTTGTGTTCTCTGTTGTTCATTTCCTTGGATCCTTGCTGTCTCTTTGGTCACTCTGGTCCTCTCTCTTTTTATCTCTCTCTCTCATTCTTGTGTCTTTGTACTTCTTTTCTTTATTCCATATAGCTTTCTGACTTCTTTCCCCAACTTTTCTCAGCCTTATTCCATACAGGTATAGCAGCTGCTTTGTAGGGTCCCACCCTGCATATGAAGCTGGGAGTGAGTGCCATGAGATGTTAGCTTCACTTTAATTAGTATATCAGTGGTACTCTGAATTCCCTTCTTTTGGGAAAACCTGATGTGTGGGTATGTCCCCAAGACAAGGAACTCAGACATGCTGGGTGACACAGCCTACACAAGAAAGAAGAGAAGGTTGGTTGGCAAAGTTGGCTTAAAACTGAAATCTTCATTCTCTGGGTAGTCCTGGTGTTTCACCAGTTTTGCTGGTATCATAGGATATCATTTTTTGATCTAAAGAAAAGATTGCTTCTGAGCCTCTGGAATTCTCTTGGGAGGGACAGGATGGTAGGCACATTTTATGTGCTATGTGGAGTACAAACATATTTGCCAAAATGATTGGTAACTTGCATATACCACTAGATCAAACTTAGTTTCTTTTTGGGAAGAGTCAGCTCACAAAACATTTCTTAATCTGCTTATCATTTTTTGATCTAAAGAAAAGATTGCTTCTGAGCCTCTGGAATTCTCTTGGGAGGGACAGGATGGTAGGCACATTTTATGTGCTATGTGGAGTACAAACATATTTGCCAAAATGATTGGTAACTTGCATATACCACTAGATCAAACTTAGTTTCTTTTTGGGAAGAGTCAGCTCACAAAACATTTCTTAATCTGCTTTTCATTGTGAAAAACTTGGTTTCTTTTTGGGAAGAGTCGCTCACAAAACATTTCTTAATCTGCTTTTCATTGTGATGATTATACCATTTGACTTCCTAGCTGTGTGCTATAATCTAAAAATGTGAAGGTGGTATTAAAGTTATTCACTCGTGATCACAAATTAAGATCATGGCAGAGAAAAGATTATCTGAGAGCAAAGGTAATGTTAATTTATAATTATCAGACTAGCTTTCCTCTCTGCTTTTGAGCTGGGGCTTGTATATTCTGAAATGGCAGCAAAGTTTCCCCAACTGAGCACTTCCAGTTTTTGAATCATGCTCTCTCTGGAGGCAGAGTTAGAAATGTTTTTTCTGGGTTTACATGCTTTATTCCAGAGCTAGAAAGATCACTTTTGTCAGGGTAGGCAGCACTGCCTTCTCTATCTGTGTGGCTTTCACTGGGGAGTACACTTTTTACACTAGTGTTGCAAATAAATGCTTGGATTGTATGACAGTATAAATGTTAAATATCAGCCAAACATAGGCACAACTGAATACATCTTCCTTCCATACATTCTCTGCCTCTCCATCCTCCCCCAGCTCTCAGAATCCCCTGTTGGTGAGCTCTGTAGAAGCTGGAAGTGTGTTAGTGAGGAGGGCACTGTAGTGCTACACACATACCTTTTGGGAGGGGGTTTGTTAAGCTTGTGGGAAAGCTAAAAGTCACTTGTAAGTGGAAGCTCTTGTGGTTCCTGCACTGCACAGACTCAGGAAATCCATATCTCATGCTGCCAGCTGGCAACCAGCTGTGGATTGGAGCATGTCTATCTGTACAGCAGTTCTCCATCTCTAAAATGGAGATAAAAATAATTCCAGAATTTCAAAAAAGTTAAAGAGAATCCAAAAATTAATGTAGAACTGCTGTGGATGAGAGGAAATATGAATTCATTACAATAAAATAATTTTTCAAAGAACATGAAGAATTAAACAAATTTGGAGCAGTCTGTTAAAAAGCACAGAACAGTATTTTTTCACTTAGAGCTTCTGAGAGGCTTAGACAGGTTTCATATGACAAGACCACAAGTGATATTAAACAATCCCAGATCTTGCATTTCCAGGCACTCTTCCTTCCCATTGATTTGTGCCTGACAGCAAACACCTTCTACCTCAGGGATGCATTTGGTTGCAAATCTGCCTCACTTCCTTGCTCCATAAAGCTGATCTGTGCCTACCTTCACTGTCCCTCTCATTTTTTTCAGTCTCAACATGAACTTCATATTGATCACTTCTTTCTCAGACTGAAGCATGCTTTTGTCCTTGCAGCATTTTGTGAAGAGAGTGAACTTGAATGTGCCAACCATGAATGTGTGTCACGTGAGCTCTGGTGTGATGGGCAAGCAGACTGCAGTGACAGCTCAGATGAATGGGACTGTGGTAAGTTCCTGCTGTGGGGCCCCTCAAAGTGATGTTTGGGTGATGGTAGAAATCACTGGTGATTTGATTTAGAATACAGTTGCAGTGGTAGAGAGCTGCTCCCTCTATTACCAAAGGGAAGACTGGGTTTAAGTTGGGGAAGCATGCAAGAAAGTGGGCAAAAGAGAAAGGAAAGACTCAGTATGAAGTGTCCCTGTACACAGATAGAAGAAAAGTGATGTGGCACGGAAATGTGTAGATGGTGTGTAAAATCTGGAAAGTCTTGTGGACAGAAGAGAGATTAGGAAGATGTTGAGGGTAAGAAGGCCATCTTGAGAGTCTTTTTTGTATGTGATAAAACACTTCATGAACTTTTATATATAGATGAAGAGAGAAGCAATGGTGATGATCTTGTAAACAGTAGTTGTTTTTTCTTTCTTTACACCCACAAATTGTTATGACCAGAACAGTACATATTACTGAGACCTAAGAATGGCATCACTCTTACGTCAAGCATTCATCCCACAAATTGCTGTAGTGATTTCAATTAGACTATTTGTGGGGTGACACATCATTTAACAAGATTAAGATGAATCAAGTTTAAGTCTATCAGAAACCAATGTGAGCCTGTGCTGGTGAGCCAGGAGTATTCTGGTTTATTCTAATCCTCAAGATGCCTTTCCTGTTCAGTGTCTCATACTGTTCAATCTTAGCAAGGTTCTGATAGCCACAGTGGCCTTGGTTTTAAACTGCAGAGCTGTTCAGCATATGAAATCAGGCGAAGTGCCAGCAGCTTGGAAAACTCTTTTAAATATAGTTATATGTTTTCAGTTTGCCATTTCTAAATCTATGTGAAATAACAGTGAAGTTTTCCTCCTTTTTTCTTCCCAGTTACCCTGTCTAAAAACATGAATTCCTTGATGTTCCTGACCATTCACAGGTCAGCTGCTGATAACCATGTTTGTGCTGATGAGTGGCAAGAAGAGTTAAGCCAACTGGCCTGCAATCAAATGGGTTTAGGGTAAGGTCAGTAGTTTGTAGATTTGATGAATTTCTGAGGACGATTGGAGTGCTGGAGTTAGATGTGAATGATGATTGATCACTGCAATGTTAGATCTAGTGTGGAAATGGTTCATAGAGAAAATACGTCATGAAATTTTGTGAAGTATGGCAGTTTACTACAATCTAGGCGCTTTCACCACTTTATAAACTTTGCATAATTGTTATTAAAGGAGTGTGTTGAAAAGATAATGATGTCTTGCCAAGTCTCAATATTTGAACTTGCAATTATTGCTGAGAAGCAGAATGGTTTGGCAATGTCTGTTTCTTCCTTAAGAATTAAAGCAGATTTAGGAAGCACAGGAAAATTTCTCTTCATTTGCATTCTGCAATAAATCCTGTGTGTTAGGCAGGCAGATATATTTAACTTGGGCATCTCTGAACAATTAGTTGTTGAAGATAGTGCTTTCTGTGTGGAACTTGGAAGAAAAGATAGCCAGTGGTGTATTTAATGAGCTGTTTACAGTCACCACTGAGGGTACAGGTAAACTGGACTGTATATTTCCAGAACTCAAATAGTGATTATGCCCATTCTTTTTACATATACATACATATATAGATAAAGATAGATAGATATAGAGAGATAGATAGATATAGATATAAATTAGTGAATAATTGTAAAATATTTTAAGCAATGCTCTTCAAGTATTCTCAATGGGAACTACTTCATTTTACTCCTTCAGAAAATGAAAGTTGTGAATGTAAAAATTCTGGCCGTATTTAAAGCACACTATGGAAACACCATGCACCAGCAGGGTGTCCAAGAAGGCCAATGCCACCCTGGCCTGTATCAGAAACAGTGTGGCTAGCAAGACCAGGGCAGTGATTGTCCACCTGTACTTGGCACTGGTGAGGGCACACCTCAAGTGCTGTGTTCAGTTCTGGGCTCCTCAATTCAAGAAGGACATTGAGCTGCTGGAGCATGTCCAGAGAAGGGCCATGAAGCTGGTGAAGGGTCTGGAGCACAAGTCCAGTGAGGAGCAACTGAGGGAGCTGAACTTGTTTAGTGTGGAGAAGAGAAGCCTCTGGGGTGATCTTACCACTGTCTAAACTACTTGAAAGGAGGTTGTAGCCAGGTGGGAGGCAGCTTCTTCTCCCAGGCAACTAGTGACAGGACGAGGGGACATAGTCTTAAGTTGTGCTGTGGAGGTTTAGGTTGGACATTAGGAGAAATTTCTTAAAAAAAAGGGTGATTAGACAATGGAATGAACTGCTCAGGCAGGTGGTGGAGTCACCGTCCCTGGAGATGTTTAAGGAAAGGCTGGATGTGGCTGTTAGTGCCATGGTCTCACTGACATCATGGTGTTAGGTCATAGGTTGGACTCAATGATTTCTGAGGTCTTTTCCAACCTAATTGATTCTGTGATTCTGTGGACACTCAGTTTTGTGGCTGTGCAGGTTTCATTAATAATGACTTATCATTATACTTTTTTTTATATTCTTGTTTATTTTTAGAGAAAAATAGTACAATGAGATATCAAAGTTGAGATTTATTAATGCCTTAGGCCAAGACTTACAATAAATGGTAGCATGTGGCATTTGTATTTTCTGTAAAGCACTGCAAACTGGTTTTCATAACTGTGGCTGGGGCCTGGCCAAATGACAGCTCCCAATTGCTGCATAATTTGGTGATTTGAAAATACTAATGTCTTTCTAACAGCTATTAGATATTTTAGTTATTCCAAAACGAAAGATATATTTAATAATTCAGGCTAAATTAATCTGAAAGAAATGAAGATAATTAAATGACTGGTTAAAGTTACGTTAATTTAGCTGAAAGTGATAACACGTTTTACAAGAGTATTAGTCTATTTGAGAGGTATAAGCATTGTGTCTAAAGCAACATTAAAGGTAATTCTATTCTGCCTACTGCACAAAATGCAAGCAATTTTCCTGGCTGTTCTCCAATTCTAATTCCACAGACAATGTGGTTCTCCATTTTTTCACAGCACATTGCATACAATGTGTTGTGTGATGTATGATGCAACATCACAGAAAACTGCAAATTCCAAGCATCATATAAAAGGCTTTGGACTACTGGTGGCTGTTGCTCAAGTTATGCAGTATGCATTCTTATTGGTTCTTATGTCTCCCTCTAGGGCAAAAAGAATGTTAGGTATGAAGGAAGCTTTAGTTTGTAATGCTGAGTCTAGTGGGAATGTTAAGGCTTAGGTTTCATTGTTTATAGCCAGATGGGCCTATCACCTGATCTGGTTTCCTGTTCATCTCAGGACACATAAATTTATTCAGACACTTCCAACTGAGTCCCAAATTTAAATACAGTAAATTTAAATGAAGTTTCTGGAAATCAGGTTTCCTGCTAGCACAGGTAGAGAAGTCGACATTTCTTGTTGATTAAATGGTGATCAGAAACCAATGGTCTGTTCAGCTCTGAATTTGACAAAGGCAGAAGTTAGTGGAGCTATTCTGTTACTCTGTGGCAATGTAGTGGAATAATTTGTCTTTGCTGCGCTAGGATGATATAACAAATACAATAATTATAAACTTCAGCAGCTTGTACTCAGCAGAGCACAGGGGAATTTGACCTCATCTGCTCGTTCTGCTCTAGCAGTATCAGCACAAAATCACAGATGTTTACCAAATAACTTGGTTTTGAAAATCTACTGTAAGCTCCTCCTGCAGCTGCTGCCCCTGTCAGATGAGGCAATGGGGAGAGTAAAAGTGAGAAAACTTGTGGGTAGAGATAAAGACAGTTTAATAGGTAAGGCAAAAGCCACACATGCAAGCAAAGCAAAATAAGGAACTCGTTCACCACTTCCCCTAGGCAGGCAGGTGTTCCAGCCATCCCCAGGAAAACAGGGTCCATGTAATGTTGACTTGGGAAGACAAACATCATCACTCCAAACATCCCCCCCTTCCTCCTTCCCCCATGTTACATACTGAACATGATGCTATATGGTATGGAATATCTCTTTGGAGAGTTGGGGTCAGCTGTCCTGGCTGTGTTCCCTCCCAAGTCCTTGTGTACCCCCAACCCCTCACAGTGAGGTGGGGAATACCTTGAGCAAGTGCTGATCAACAGGAACAAAACCAGCCCTCTATTATCAACACTATTTTCAGCACAAATCTAAAGCATAATCCCATACTAGCTGAAGAGAAAATGAACTCTATTCCAGCCAAAACCAGCACACAGAAAAAGTAAGCAAGGAAATTTTTTTTTGTTTCAGCATAACTACATAATAACTCATTCTTCATAGGCTGAAGAACTAGTTTATCATCACTAGTTTATCCGTTAGGACATAAGACTGAGAGATTTTGAAACCTGGAAATATCACAGTGATTACCTACTTTCCATCAAAAAATTAAAGAACTATTTAATCATAAATGTTTTAGGTTTTTTACCAATGCTGTGAATCTTTTTAATTTCCATTTTCTATGTTCCAATGTGTTTTCACATTAAAATTTCAGATTTCTCTGATTTCAATGCTGCTAAAATCATGGTTTTGATCTTTTACTCTTTATTCTATGGCACAGCTGTGGCTTTAGAGAATAACACTAAGACCAGAAACATCTTAACCAGTGAGTGAGTACAGACAGGAAACAGATGCTGTTCCAGCTTTGAAATAGGTCTAATTTGTTTTATATTAGTTTATATTTGTTTTATATTATATAATATAA
>NW_008683182.1:0-3505 GCF_000695815.1 Acanthisitta chloris
TATAACTTGATGGCATCAGGGTACATTCTGCACCAGTGTCAACTAAATCCTTATACTCTTGTGGGTCTGACGTGCCAGGCCATTGGACCCACACAGTGCAATAGATCCAATTGTCCCTTTCCTCCACCTGGCTGGAGGCAGAGCCCCTCTAGTCCTGACCATAGTACTCATTGCTCACTTCTTGTAAATATGATGAGCTGGAGGTTCCTTCAGGAGGATCAGAAGGAACAACTGTGGGGGGAACTCATTAATGTATACAAGTATCTGAAGGGAGGGTGCCAAGAAGATGGAGCCAGACCCTTCTCAGTGGTGCAAACCAATAAGAGAAGAGATAACAGAAACTTATGGGCAGGAAGTTTCATCTGAATACAAGGAAGAACTTCTTTACTGTGCGAGTCACTGAGCACTGGAACAGATTGCCCAGAGATGTTGTGGATTCTGCCTCACTGGAGGTATACAAGAACTGTCTGTGTGCAATCCTGTGCCACATGCTCTAGGATGACTCTGCTTGAGCAGGGAGGCTGGATCAGATGACCCACTGTGATCCCTTCCAACCTGACTGATTCTGTGATATTGACATCTGATTCATTTCCATATGTCAAGTGCCATGGATCCTCTCTTTGCAGTGTGTTCAGCTTCCTGTCACTGTAGCAAGAGGCACAGAAAATTCACGTAACCATGCTGCTAAGGCAGAGGTGGTTTTTCCATCCCACTTCCTCATGTCCTTTCTGTGATCATGCAGAAAAAACCACAGGGTACCTCGTGGTGTGTACCCTCTCTCTTGAGCAGGGGGATGCTTGCTCCTAATAGCAGAGACACTGGTCTGTACTGGCAGGGCACAGGACACTTCCTCTTTGAATTTCCAGAAGTCCTCTTTAGATTGCTGGAAGTCTTTGGTCAGTCTTTCCATAGCTGAGACACAGGCCTGCAGGGAGGATGATTTTCTTCATATTGCCTGTGTCAGGCAACCAAATCATCCACCATTTGTTCTCCTTCTTTCCGTGACATCACTGCCAATGAGTTGGCATACGACAACGGAGCACTCCGTAGAAACTTCCACCATGTGTCATGTACACTGGACTTCATCTGGACCTATAGGCGGATTGCTCCTTATTTGAATCTTTCTAGAGTATGTCCAGCACAGCTAATTCTCTCAGGTACTGGATGCCTTTCTCTATGGTGTTCCACTTGCCTAAGTGCCCTGATAGATCGTCCTTGAAAGATACCTTTCCCTCACACTTGACAGGAGTCCCATCCAGATGCTGAGAATTTCTGTCCTTCTCCCAGTCCCCTTGTCAATGCTTGCATCCTGGGACAGGGTTCCCAGCTGTTTGGCTTCACTACCCTCTCATTTCCAATTGTGAGCTGCACTAACCCACCATTGGAGCAGCCTGGTTACAATGTGCTCCCCAGATGGCGGTTGCAATCTTTTCTCATATCTCACAGCTCACCCGGGGATAGGGATCGGGTGATTATGTCTGGTCCTGCCTCTTCCTCCTGTTCTGAGGGCCCTACTTTCTCTTCATCCCTCACTAAGCAAACTGATTTTGTCTTGGATTTCTTTTGTATAGGGGCAACTGCTACTGGCATGGGTTGTTCCTCTGGTTTATCTGTAGTTTGAGTGACCACAGTGCTTGAGTTTGCTTTCTTCCTCTTCCTTCCTCTTCCTTCTGAGGGTGCTGTCTAGTATCGAGCAGTGTCTGATAAATAGTAGCCAGGGTCCAGTACACTGCATTACTTTGCACCTCTCTGGAACCACCCCAGCATTTTCCTTTCAAATATTGTACCACTTTACCAGGGTCCTGTAGCTGTTCAGGGGTTAACTTCCAAACCATTGGAGGAGAGAAGTTCTCCAAAAGCTGGCCCATATTCTCCCACATTCCATGCCATACATGGCTATCCATTATCTCCCAATGACCCTCCTAAAAATTTCTTTTGTAACTCTAAAGATGGTGTGATACTGAAAAGTCCTAGCAGACATAGCAACAAAAGCACACTTTCCTTAACATCCAAAGGGAATTCAAAATTCTCAAAAGCTGTTGTAACAAGCCTGAAGGAGGAAAAGGGGGTGAAAAATGGGGAAAATCATCCTCCCCAGTTCTCCCCACAGACTGGGTGTGATTATTAATGAATTCCCAGAGATAGTGCCAAAGGTAAGGGCAAGGGAGCAACACTGAATATCCAGATGAAATGACCCTCATTGCCCTTGATGTTATCGTGTCATAAGCTGCTATCACAGAGTACAGCAACAAAATCCTGAACCCTCTCTCTGCTCCAAGAAAGAGCACTGCAAGGAGGATGTAGTGCATATATGAGAGTATATATAGGGTTAGATACCACAACCATGTGAACAGACAAAACAACATCATGACCAGTGGCTCTGGACCTAATAAAATAAATGTTTATAGTAAATTTATTTCCAGCCCATTCTGGTCAGATCTTTTGTTATCTCACCCCTTTGGCAGTGCCCCACATTGGGCACCAAATAAGGCTGTTGTGTTTTAGGAACGGTATTCCCCATTTTGGTGTTCCCACTGAAACAATCCAGACCATATGCTGCTGGCTCACTCCCTCACCCCCTCCCCCTATGGAGAGGAGAATTGGGGGCACAAAGAAAAAAGTAAAGATCACAGGTTGAGATAAGAACAATTTACTAGAAACAGCAACGAAATAAGAAAATGAACAGCAACAACAACTATACTAATAACAGAATGTACAAGACAGGCAAATGATTCACACACAATTGCTCACCATGCAGAACCACCTGGTGCCAGATGACTGCACACACCAGTGCACCAGTGAATCAGAAAGGGTACCCCTCCCCCTCTCCCTCCCCTCCGTGTGGCATGAGGTTATATAGAATAACCTCAGGGTTCTGGCTGTGCCCCTCCTGGCTGCTGCAAAAGTTAATCCTGTCCTGTCCAGAACCAGGACAGGCACTTACTGCAAGACTAACTTGTGCATCTTTAGCATTCCCACCAATGTCAGCTCTTGCAAGCAGTAGCTTCGCAGACAAAACTCAATCTATCAAGACAGAGATACTTCATTAGTCTGTTCTCCCTGCCTTTCTCTGTGCTTCTTTCTCCTTCTTATTTCTCTTCTGGGGGCAACAGAAAGGAGGAAATGCCACCTCCTTGTTTCACCCAGGTATAGATTGGGGAAGGGAGTTGGGTGAGCTAACACATAACTATTTTGTAGAAGTCAGAGTTCGGCAGCTCTTTGTAGTTTTTATGAACAGACTCTATGTATGCTAGCAAACAAAAAAACCCAAACAACCCATCAAATCTCTCTCCACATTGCACCATTATCACAAAATCAAAATCCTACCTTCCCCCTTAGCCAGCACTTGCTTGCCTTCACTTCTCCAAACTAATCCCATCTCAATGTCTAATCCAGGCCTCCTCTTTACCTACTTCCTTCATGTATCTATGTGCTCTCAAAAGCCTCTCCCAACCAAAGCCAAGTTTCAAGCCATGTCTAGTTTGGATAGATAGAAAGCTGAACA
>NW_008683183.1:0-3910 GCF_000695815.1 Acanthisitta chloris
AAATGCAGAGCAGTGCTGGATTTTATAACCATCATTTTTTGAAGTGTACTGATCACAAAAGTGCAGCCCTTAAACAGGGAGGCTGTGTGACTGTACTCAACATCAGCCACAGCCCTGCAACTCTTCTCTGCAGTTCCTGCAAGGACTCAATGTCATGTTGAATAGCAGGAACCATCCTGGAGCCTGTCCCATCTCACATGAACAGAGCTCCTGACAACCTAGATCCATAGGAGGGATGTGGATCAGGTCTGTTGAAATGAGAGACTATTCCTGCATAGCCTCCTCTTCTCCAGGCTGAACACCCACAGCTCCCTCAGCCTCTCCTCATGGCACTTATGCTCGAGTCCCTTCACCAGCCAGTTTACATTTGCTGATGCCCAACACCACACCCCAAATATTCCTACAAAACCTGCAGGATCTAGTCTATGTGGTGGTGTTACATCATAGGTTGGACTTGATGTCAGAGGGCTTTTCCAACCTGATACAGTGACCATGAAATGCCAAGTGGCTTTCCCTGCTTTGAGCTTGGTGCCCAGAGATTACACCAGCTCATGTTAACGTTGACACATCTCTAAGCTATGAAAACATTTTATTGGCAGAGCAAATGTTTTCGCATAGAATCCCTTGGATGAGAAGGATTTAGCCACAAGGCCCTGAGACATCCGAGTTAGAAAATCTGCACTTAATGGTCAAAATCTCTGTAGATCATGACACATTTCGCAGCACTTTAACGCTTAAGAGAACAGCAAACCTTAACAGAGGCAGTTGTTCTCACCTGGATAACAGATATGTGATTACAACTTCCAGGAACTTGATTGTCCCAAATAAATTCAGCATTTTTCCTAAATGTCCAACTTCAAACCAGGAGCTTCCACTTATAAGGTTATGAAAGTTCGATTTCTGCCTACCCAGAAAACATCTGAGACTCCTGTAGCCTCTCCCACAAACCAGAGCTCCACAGAGCTCTCCAGCTGGTGGTATCTCACAGGACATTCTTACTGGAGCACAGCACTAAATTCATGACAGTTGTACCTTTTTTTGGGAAGCTTACAGCAACCTATTGAGTTCAGCAGATCAGGATTTCTTATTAAGTATCACATAGAAATAACAGGGTGGTGGTTCATAAGATTGAGGCAAACTTGGTTACAAAAGAACTCTAAACCCCCAGGTTTGACCAATTTCACCCAAGGCACAAGATGCCTAAGTAACTTTCAAAATAAACTGGGCCAGATTTTAATCAAGTCACACAACAATTACCATTAGTAAAATAAAAACAAGTCAAATTTATTCTTGGTAGAAAACCAGAGAAGCAAGTAAGGCAGACAAGAACTTGGCTACGTACCTAGAATAAAAGCAAGAACTAGTAGATTCCTAGTGCCTCACCTTGAAGGCAATACTGACAGATTCAGAAGTAACTGTTCTTTTTATGAACTGCTAGTTAACATGGTGAAACAAATTCAGTACCATTTGAGCCTGTTTCATTCACCATTTCACAGGTGTTTGTTGTCCATCTTTCCACAAAACAAAAATAGTAACTTCATCAAATCTCAGTATTTTAGCATATAAAAGATAAACATTACAATGTCAGTAAGATTTTTTTTCAGTTGTAGAACAAAAATAAAAAAAAAGAACATTTTGGAAACCCAATTCCATTCACATCTATGAAAACTGCTTTAAAAAAATAAATAATTAAGTACAAACCCCACTGGTACAGACTACTATAATACAAATGGATGAAGCAACACCTCCAGGTTCATGCACAGCTCAGTTGATCCCTTACAAAATCATGTGACATCAGGTATTTTATTTAGGACACTTATTAATTATTCTGGCCTGGGGCAATATAATTTTCACTTCACTTATGGCATATAAACTTAGAAAGATTGGAAAATGTTACATTTCCTGGTGAAATGAGGCTCCTCCAGTAAACAGAGCAATAGAACATTTTAACTCAGTAGTTATCTGCATGTAAAGGAGTTTTTGTTTTACTGAACCAACAAATGGAGACATTTGATACAAATGCTATGTTTGCAGTAAGTGAAATGGCCAAACATTACCCCCAGATGGTCTGTAATACAGACAGCAACAAAGGCAGAAAGAATGATCTCAAACTGACAGAAATCACCTCTGCTGTTGATAACCTGAGGCTCTGTGTTGCACCGAGCACTCGTTTCATGAGCTGTGCTGACACAGAGTGTGTTACTGGTTGGAAATGGAGCCACTGGGATTGTCACACCAGCTCCCCACACTCCCAGCTTTCTCCCCACACCCCAAGGAAGCAGCCAGCACACAGCTCCTCGCTGCTGACCACAAAACACACCAAGGTGGGCAGAGTCTTGCGTGTACGAAGGCAACGTGCAGGTTCTTCAAACACCTGGCTCAGATATCTTTTCCTTTCTCAAAAAGTTCAGGTAGCAACTCTCCTGCTACTGGTTTTTGCTGTCCCCTCCTCCCATCCCACAGTCTGTCACTTCTCTTTCACAGCTTGCTCTACGTCCTGCGTCGTTTCGCAGCGCTGGGACTGGAAGGATTACTGTTTGCGTTTAACACCTTCTCAGTGACTCTGTTGCGTTTCCTCTTATCAGATCCTTCTTTGGACCCAGAATCTGATGAAGTTTTCTCTTTCTCTTTGCTGCTTGGCTTTTCAGTTGTTTTTCCTAAACTTCCAGAGGGTGCAAAAACTGAAATAGGATCAAAGTAATGATTCCAGATCAGAGTCATACACAAAGGCAAACAAGAGTGATAGCAAATTTCTTTATATTACATAAAACTTCTCAAACCAACCGACTCTCAGCATCTTTATCCACCATTTAAGCATTACTTTCACTTCTAAAGGAAAAATCTTCTGTGAGAAAGGCACATCTTGCTTTTATTATTTGCTTTAAAGACAGGCATGTATTTTGACAGGCTATAAATTAAGTTCATTAAGTGGAATTAAAACAGCACTTAATATTAAAATACTTAATAGGAACATTTACAGAACATAGGACCAATCTATGGAATTTATAACCAGCAATGGTCAGTACATTTGGTATCATCGACTGTAAAACTGAACACTCAGAATGTGATATTTAATATATTTTTAAATACACTTTTAGATCTTTTATTACAATCTTTAAACACTTCTTCAGCGATATAAATATGATGAAATTGTATAGTTAGCAGTTGGCTTGGTCTGTTAAGGTAAAGAGCAGGATCTCTACTGTTCACATTTGACTTGTTCTACAGCAAAGTGCTGGGAAAATAAGCCTTTTATTTCAAAGAAGCAAGATCATGAGAATAAAATAAAATAAAATAAACACTCTGCCCACTTTCCCATACAATCTTACAATCTTTTTTTGATTTATAGGCCCTATTTCCCCCATGACTACAAAGTTCCTCACACAGAGTACTCAGGTTCAGTAAAACTGGACTCAGCTTTCTTTCAGAGATCCTCAGATTCCTTCAGACTCCCAGGGCTTTGTCAAGTACATCTTAAAACCAAAAGTCTCCAAAGCTATACAAGTTTGCACAGATGAATTAGAAGCAAAGAAGAAATCTTTTCAGTAAGCAACTGCTTACTCTGTGCATTCTTAAATTACTCTAGTTCTTGGCATGAGCACATGCTAAGTCTGGGTACAAATCACAAAGTACACTGGATTTGGGATTTACATTTTGACATTAATATCTCAGTTACAGGTGGTTTTTAATCTCGTATTACACAGTAGAGAGTTACAAAATTACCTTCTTCTGGACCTGCATGTGTTTCCATCTCTTCTTTGATTTCCTCTTTCACTTCTTCTTCTATCATTGCTTTTCCTACAGAAAGGATTGTTAGCAATGGTTAGATGGCTTTAAAGAACCACATGGATTTTTTGCTGGATTAACAGCCTTTACATAAGTGCACAATGTTAGCAAATATTCAAGGTTC
>NW_008683183.1:3938-6995 GCF_000695815.1 Acanthisitta chloris
GTGACACAGAACCATAGCAAACAGTCCAGGCATGTTACAAGCATAATGCAAAGCACTGAAAATGTCTCATCTCAGGAAATTCCACTGAAATTATTAACGGGAAGAAAGCAAGATGCTAAACAAGCAATGTCTTAGCTATATAATGATTTTATACTACATTTTTAGGGTAAAGTTTAGTGTACCTAATGATTGAGAAGCGTTCCACTGTGGTTTAAAACATCCCAAGAACTCCTTTGGCAGGTGCTTGAACCTCCTAGCTCCTACCTTGGATAACAGTACTAACTAACACACATACAGCTAAACTTTCAAAATCCATCTCTCACCACTCAGCTCAAGATTCCTGTCAAACTCCTGTATATTTCTATTAGATTAGACAATACAGAGAGCATTTCCCAACCTCTCTCACTCATGATAAGCTCAGGTAGTTGAATCCCAAGAAGGTAAAAACACACAGAGATGATTTCACAGTTTAGTGAAACCACTGTGAATCAATAAAAAAAGCCTCTAAACATTTCATAGTAGGGTTTGTTTTCAATCAATTTTAATGCAACTACAGAAAAAAAAAGCACACTCATGAAAAATCTATCCTTGGACATCAAAAACCAGGAATGCTTTAAAAAAGAAGACATATGAACCATATGAAAAATAGTAATAGCCAAAAAATGATATGGTTATACCAGCACAAGGTACAGAGGATATCAGAAAGTGATTTTTTATAGAGAGAGTAATCAGGCATTGGAATGTGCTGCCCAGGGAGGTGGTGGATTCACCATCCCTGGGGGTTTTTAAGATGAGACTGGATGTGGCACTTGGTGCCATGGTCCAGTAACCACAGTAGGGCTGGACTTGATGATCTTGGATGTCTTTTCCACCCTGGCTGATTCTATGATTCTATGATTCTGCATCTCAACAAGGTGCAAAATCACACAATAAACCACTCATCACCTTTCAGGGAATCACATTTTGCTTTTCACTCTGCAAACTGGTATCAGTGAAGCAGAACGAGAAGATGAATTTAAACAGTACCAACAGAACCTGTTTGTGCTGCACTGGCATCACATCTACTTTGTAGTTAAGAATCTCAGGAACACTGTGAAATGTGACCAAAGGTGTCTCTGTCCTGCTTGCCTGTCTCCTACCGTGGTCTGTCACAGAGGCTGCTAAGTAGGTATGAACTGCACCAGCACTGTGATCCTTCCCCTGACAGCTTCCTTCAGCCAGCTGGCTAAAAATTCATGAGATAAACTTGTATCTGTTTAACACTTCCTTTTCCCAATACACCTAACACACCAGTCTGAAGGAATGGCCTTGGACTGACATGTTATGCTCTTTGACTGGGTAAAGTTCTGTTAAACCATCTTACCTTCTCTCACTTCTTGAATCATTTCGTCGGGAAGAGCAAAATTCTTCTCTATATTAGGGAATGGAAGAATCTCAGATTCATGCTTAGAAAGAAAAGAGATCTCTGTGAATGACTGGTAAAAACTTCCACTTGGATTTAGAAATGCAATTTCAAGTTCTATTTTACATCCAGTTAGTAGCTAAATAACTCTTAACAAGACACTTCAGACGTGAAAAGAATCAGGAGGTTCCTGATGTCAAACTAACTATTAAGGTCAAGATATCTGAGATCACAACTCATGATCATCTGAGATCATTTCTGAAACCCAAACATGGCAAATTCTTATATTAACACACTATAAGTTTCTCATTTAACCCTTATATGTCTCTATGTAAACATGTTCTGAATCAGCATGTATCAAACTTTAATAAACAAAGTCAGCACATGATATAAAAAAAACCAACCCTCAAAACTTCAACAGCCACTGCAGGTTTTATTGTCTCCCATCTAATCTCCTTCTATACAGGGAAAACCTCATCAACCCACCAGAATGACATGTAATTCTCAGCACTGTGAGAGGTATGACAGATTTTGGCCTATCCAAACTCCTGAACTTGACAAAATAAATAGGTGGCTGCATCAACCCTTGATACTCACAAGAGCCTGCATGTCATACATGGTGCTCAGGTGGTCCCAAATCACTTTGGATGAAATCTGCCTTCCGATGTTCTGACTGAACTTATCCCGGATACAGATCATGTGGAAATGGCGATTCACACCTGGGGGGAAGAATTGCAATTAATGCTGCAATTAATGCTACTAGCAGTTATATTTATGCCATTTAGGCATACACATTTATTTTTTCTATTAATCCCAGAATCAATCAGGTTGGAAAAGACCTCTAGGATTATCAGGTCTGACTTACAACCTAACACATCACCATGTCAGGTGCATCAGAGCACCAAGTGCCACATCCAGCCTTTCTTTGAACAACACAATTTATGGCACAACTAAAAAGTCCTGTCACAAGGAATCCATACACTACAGCTGGGCAGGCTGATCCACCACCCCAGGCTGAGCTCAGGAAGGGGCTGAAGGTTCTCCGGTAGGTAATGCTGACACCCAAAGCTTTTAGAAAGGCTGAGAAACACCTGAAACCTTGAAATACCTGAAACTTCTTAATTAATAGATTCCTGGTTTATCAAGATCACATTCTTGGTTTATCAGGGCCACATTCTTCATGCTTTTTTTTGTTCCCTGTGCCTTTCTTCACTAGGAGCAATCGAGCTAGTTAATATCCCATGTAACTTGAAGGACATAATTAATATCCCATGTAACTTGAAGAACGTATCACTACTAATAAATGCAACACCCAGTCCTTTATTTTTGTATAACACACAGGGAAGGTTTTATACATTCAGCTGCAACTGGCTGGACAACTTTATGAACTATTTATCCGTCTAGCAGACATTCCTACTGAAGCATCCTCAACACTACAGGAACGGTTAGGCTAACTTTCCCCACGAACAGAGAAAACAATCCCTCATTTTTTACGCTCTGAAGAGCTTACACCCTAGATGCGCAGCAGAAACAAGCAAGGCAGCATTTAAACTTCGGGGAGGGGGGGGAGAATAGTCGAATTCCCATGATTTTTCTTTTTTCGGTGAATAACCAGGGCCGCAGGGCTCGGTGCACGCCGGGGGAGCCGCCGGCGC
>NW_008683184.1:0-727 GCF_000695815.1 Acanthisitta chloris
CTGTTAAAGTTTGTCACGTAGGCATACATTATTGAAATGTGTATAAAAGAACCCTGGCAAAGAAATAAAGTTTGAAGGCATTAGCAGGATCTCATGTTGAGTGTTCTGTGTCTTCCCTGCTCATGAGCTCTTCACACACATCTAGTTATATTTTCTGTATAGTGGTCAACCTTTGAGCCACTAAGCAAAATAAGCCTGTATTAGGCATGTTACACTTTTGTATGTCTGTGAAAAACTGAAATGCAAAAAAAGCTCTTTCCTCCAAAGGCTGTACTACTTGAGCAATCTGAATATAGGTACATGCATTGCACTTCTGTCTGTAGTCAGGAGCAAGGTGGATTTTAAGAACTGAGAGTGAGAGGAAGTGATAATGCTCTAGTCTCCCTCTTAAAACTCTTTATAAACCTCTGCTTCTAAAACTTAATCCCTGTGCAAACACATTGCTGCTTGTGGCTGCTAGAAATTGATGAAAAACTTAACGGGTTGCAATGTTGTAGCCTGAAAGATAAGTACATAATGCTATTTGTTCAGAAATAATTTATCTTTTGGCAAATTATTCAGGCAGGTTTTTTTTTTAATGGTGTTTTACAATAACTCTGTGTGTGTTTGTGTCTGAAAGCCAGGAATACTGTGTGGTCTTGGGTGGGGTTGGAGATCACATTGGTGGGGAAACCAGGATCTCTTTTGGCATCTAAAGCAATGATATTAAGAATAACAATTGTGCTAT
>NW_008683184.1:1294-2074 GCF_000695815.1 Acanthisitta chloris
GGCTGCCACACTCCTGTGGCTGCAGCCCAGGGCTGGGTTCATTTCTGGGCAGTGAGCTCATGCCAAGCTCATGGGGAGTTTGTCGTCAAATATGACTTTAACTTTCCGGGTCTGTATTCAGGACTATAGTAACAGGCAGTTTCTCTCAAAAAAACATGTTGGTTGGTTTTTTTTTTGCATAACTGAAGTTTAATCTGCTGCTTTTCTTCTTAAAAATCTGCTGCTTTTCTTATAAAAACAATTTTAAAAAGCAATAAAGTGATCATGTCAGACTCTGTAGCACTGGAACAACTTATGAAATTGTAGTGTCCTATTGTGTGGGTGGTTTTGGCTGATTTTGGTGGCTTTTTTCTTTGCTGCTGACAGAAGGGCCAAGGCACTCATACCCGTACTGGTGCTATATGGAAATGCTAATTTTCCATATAGGTTTAGCCATTCAAGTGGTGCCACAGTATATTTTGACCCAGTGGGCCCTAGTAATGTCTACCTAGTGAACAGAGTAAAGTGTAAATGGATAACTTTTGAAGGTGGCTTGACATAAGTAGACAGCAGCATGTATTAAATCATCCTAAAATTGGCTTCAGTTAGCACCTGAAGTGTAATTTGAATATGTAGCTTTATCTGCAGTAGCACAGTATTAAAGTGTGGCAATAAGGTAACACTTGTCTGGCTTTCCAATTCTCAGAAACTTTAGGTCGTGTCTGTGTGTTTTGGGCTTTATTCTGTATGTTTTTTCATCAATTATTCACTGTTTGTAGAGTGTCTGTGGATGTGGATCCC
>NW_008683185.1:0-539 GCF_000695815.1 Acanthisitta chloris
ATGGGAAGGCAGGTCTGGGTTTGATTATCATTACCCGCGTTCAGCGACGCACGGAGCAGGAGTCACCCTTTTTACGTCTTAAAGCAGGAACCCCTGCGTGGTGAAGAGCAGCTACAGCCTGGAGCAGGGACCCCTCAAACCCCTGGGAGAGGGAGAAAGCGGAGCGGCCTCTCATCACTTGTCGCTATAAATCTGTGCTCGCATCCAGCGCGGAGGGAGGACACAGCGGTGAGGGCTTCCAGAGACAGAAGGGAAGCTACTCAGGGGACCACCGAGGCCCCGAACCCCTCCGGGCGATGTCCGCTGCCCGCGGGAGGGTTCTGCGTACATTTACAGTCTACCAGGTTTTTATTTCTTTCCATCTTTCCACAAATACAGATTCCCACATTTTGTTTGTTCAACAGAATTTGGCTCTGAATAGCAGGGTTCCCGTGTCACCGGGAGGACAGAGAGCCAGACAAAAGAAATTAACTTTGCCTAGCCTGCCCTCCCTAGACTTTATTTTTATTCCCCACACGGTTGGTTGAGGTAGTTCCCCG
>NW_008683185.1:577-1015 GCF_000695815.1 Acanthisitta chloris
TGCTTTCATTGCTGCGTTTGGCTCTTGACATTAAAAGATGCCAACACAGCGGTGGAAGCTTTATTCTTTGAAAAACAAGCTTTGTTTTCCCTTTTGCTCCCGCCCTGACTTTTTTTCACTGCGGCGGGATAAACAGCCCGCTCTGGTCCAGAAGCGGACTGAACCCAGTTTAGGGGTGAGGTAAAGAAAGGGGGAAAGGGGTTGTTACCCCACCTAGCCCCGGCGGGGAGGGGTGCCCCGCAGAGGGGTCCGTGACACTAGAGGGCACCGGAGCCCGCGGGAGCAGCCAGCCCGGCCGGGGCACCGCGCCCGACACACGCTGCTGGCTCTGCAGCTCATTAAGCGACCGACTGAGTGCGGAGAGTACAGCCACTCACGGGAATCTAAGGGCTCCAGCCCTCTCGGGCCGGCCAAGCCCCGGGCCGGGCTCAGCGGCTC
>NW_008683185.1:1047-28105 GCF_000695815.1 Acanthisitta chloris
GTTGCAAGTAAAGCAGAGAGATAAATTCCTCCCGTGCCACAAATGAAAAGTTTTCCCTGTGAAATCAAAGGATGTGCTGATTCAGCCCAGGTTTGACTTCGGTTCATAACTCCCCAGCCCATTGTCTCTGCCTTTGTTCTTTCAAGCTGCAGCAATTAATGGATTACAGCAGGACAAAACTACAGCCAGCCCAGGCTGCTTTCATTCTGCAGCTATTTACTATTAGTACCAGCTTTGCCCCCTCCAGCTCATGTGCTTGGGGACCCAGCCCTGAGTTCTGCACTGGGGACCTGGCTGGAGTGGAGGTCACCCTGGACACGGTGGGGATGGGCCAAGCCTGATCTGTGTCAATGTCAGTCCCCACATGTGCCTCGGCTGACCACATCGACCACATATTCCTCCCATGGGCACAAAAGAGCCAAGATAGGCTGAGCAACTCAAAGTGCCGAACTCAGGAGAGATACATGATGTCTGTTTACTGGCTAAGCTGAAATGCCCACGGGCAATGTAATTTTTCTGCTTCATTCCACAACAGGTTTTCTTCAGATGCTTAGCGATTAACAATACGTCCCTTTAGGATGGTTTGCTGTAAAATAACTGGAGCTATGGCCAAGGTTTCTGAATTTGGTTTCTAAAAGGATCCTTCTCCTCCCTCGATCTTTCATGCTCCAAAATACCTCCCAAACAAAACACTATCTATTTCTGTGGCATGGAGATATTCTAGATGTGGGTCTCCCCCATGTCAAGGATAAAGATGAGGGAAAGCCATCAATGCTTCCTAAGAGCTTGCAGAATTAGCTTTTGTGTCGAAGCAATGGATTCACTCAACATTTTCCAAAACAGATCAACCCCTGAGCCAGCATTAGGAGTTGCAAGAATCAGCATCCGTGTTGACACATTCAGGAAAAAACTCCAGACTTGGAAATTAATTTAGTCATTCCTCTTAGTCATTGAATTTGGTCACTCACTCCAGTCTCATTTACCAAGATTATGCTGAAGGTGTGTCGGCAGGAGGTGTGAATCACGTTGTTCTTCATGCAGTGCTGTCTTTCCTGTACTCAAATGCAAGACAGAGGTTAGCCCTAATCGGTGATGGTAGAATTCAAGCAGGTGCCAATTGCACCTAGAGTCATTTCAATGATGTAAGTGACTGAAGCCCAAGCATTCGGTTTTCTTTCTGTAGTTCGGAGACAGGAGAGACTAACACATAGAAAAGTCAGGGGAAACTGTTCCTGTCTTTTTTTTATTACTTCTAAGAGAGACTGTTTGGCCTTTCCCTTTAGTCTGAGGTCACCTGGTTCCAGTCTGTACCTCATCTAATTCTGCAGAGAGCGCTTCCTGCCTCAGTTACATGATCAGTTGCCTGTCTGCTGTTGACTGTCCTTTAGAGAACTCATTTATGTGCACTCCTCTTGAGCAAGGTGGTTGCAGAGATAGAAATGAGAAAGTGAGATGAGAGGAAAATGCAGGTATTGGTCCCTGCAGCCATGGATGTGAAGTTACAGCTCAGGCTTAGCTCAGACAAGGAAGCTTTGGTGTGGCTCAAGAACAGAGGATACAGCAGCATGTAGTTACATTTTGATCCTTAGACTTCTGGCTCTTTTAGTCAGATACTCTGTTTTTTAACCTAAACTATATTTTGAGAAAGAGTCTAATGTGGAAGCTGGGCCAGATTCTGCTTTGTATAAACCTGGTGTAACTCTGAGTTCAAGGGAAATATTCCAGATTGGCTCTGGTATAATTAAGATTAAAAATTGGCTCTGAAAGTCTTTTCTTTGGCAATAAAGTTACAGAAGTACTGTGAAGAAAAATAATTAAAACCAGGACTTTGTTTCAGTGCTCTTTTAAATAACATATGCTATAGGCACTTTGAAGGCATTTGTTCTCCATGACAGCAGTATTTTAAAACTTTCACTTTGGTTCCACTAACCAAGTTAACCCTTGACAACCAAATGTATTTCAAATATGTTATGTACAGAAACTTACCATTTTACAGCACACTGTCCAAACAACAAACAAACAAATTCCATTAAAATTATATGATTGCTGATGTGGCAGCAGCAAGCTTCTGCTCGCTGGTGAAGTCATGAATTTCACTATTCTTGCCACAATACAGGCATTAAAATCAATCTGAATTTATACCTTATTTGTCAACATGTTTTTTTTCATGGTGAAAACCTTGTTATCTGATTGCTAAACTCAACACACTGCGAAGAAGCAGTTGTCAGAAGGCTGTTGCTTCGTATCCCTGAGAAGCAAATTCTAAAAAGAGTTCCTAAAGGAACACTGAAAAACTATAGATTACTGCACATTTTTCTATTAGAAAACACAATGCCATTTAACAGTTTCTGTGTCCAATATCACTTTATTTGTTAGGCCCCAGTCCCTAATAGAAAATATCTCACCATAATTTGATTGCAACTGGTGAGAAGTTGCTGGCTAATTTTGACCAGGTCTGGCTTTCAACCCCAATGAAATCACAAGGATGTTAGTTGTTCTCTTGAGTGGTCCTATATTTTCACGATGACTTAATCATATCTTTCTTTAAGGTGTATAGGAAAAGGAGGGGAAAAGGGGAAAGAATCATTCGGATTTGATTCCTTGTGGTGTATGAAGAATATGGATTTGCAAAACATGTTTTGCTCTTTTTAAGTGGAGTTGGCATGTAGGAGGAGTCAAATCTAGTTTGTTATTTCAAAAGTACAGGAATATCAAACTTTGTTTGCCTTATTGGTAGAGGACTCCTTGCTGAATCAGTGAACAAAGTCATCGTGGTGAAGATGAGTGTTTCACAGAGCAGTGACCTCTTTGTTGAGCAGGTTTGTAGAGTTAGGGAGCAGTGAGATGCACATCATGCTCTGACCTCCTGCTGCGATGAGCTTATGCACCATCCTTCCTCTGCCCTGCCTGGGTACCTCAGAGGGATGCAAGAAGTAGTCAGGAGAGCCCAGACTGCAGCTCTGAAAGAACCTGTACTGCAGGGGCCCATTCTGATTTTACACATTTGAGGTTTCTTTCAGAGAAAGGAAATTGTGGGGTAATCCCTCAGCTTCCTGGGCCCTATTCCCATCCATGTTTTGCTTCCTATGCCCCACATTAACAGGCTAAATGCTGAAGGAACTGCAGTAAGGATAGAAAAAATACCCAAATCAGAGCAGTGCTCTTTGCTGTCCCTCTTTGTCCATCAGTCAAGGAAGCCACAAAGAAGGAATAGGCACAGATCACATCATCCCTATCTTTTATTTCATAGTCAAAAGGAACAGAAGCATGCTCTCCTCATTGACAAGAGAGTACAGAATTTCCTTTCCCTCTCTCTTTGTGATGGAAGAAAACATCTGTCAAGCCAAAGTAAATCCAAATAAATTCTTGCAATTCCTATCCATCACCAAACTTGTATTTTTTCTTTTTTAGTTATTTTTCTCCCAGTGTGCTTTCTCCTACTATAAGAAAGAGGTATTATTGAAATTCATGGCTCTATGAAACTTTGTTGGGAATCTCTTTCTAAGCAAGCTGCAAGCAGAGTCTGGTGGTCTAAATGAATCTATGTCGCCTGCTCCGATTATGCTTTTCCAAAACATTGTAGGATTTAGTCAACTTGACAAGATGAAGGGTTTGAGGAAATGCTTTACTCCAGAAACATCAGCAGCTGTACAGCGGGGACTGATCAAAACTGTGCTCGGAAGTATAACTGTAGCCTGTGCCGTTAACAGGGATGTTGGAGGCACGCAGCTCTGCTTAGGGGATGTTGAAATATAGAGGTAGTTAGACAGTTTGAGTGGACAGAAGCCATTGTAAATATCTGAGGATTCTAGTGCTCTTTTTTTTCTGGGAGACAAATGGTTCCCCAGCCCTCTTAGCACCTGCCAGTGCCTCTCTGCTGCCCTTTGCCCTGTGAGGCTGCTTGTTCTGATGGCTTCTAAGCTCTCCCAGCTTCAAATTCCTTCTCCGTATGTTGGTCTTTTTCATTGCTGCCTATCCCAATATTGACTTAGGAAAGGAGGAGAGTTAAAAATAGCTAGCTCCCATACTGTCTACAGACCTTCTGCCTAGCTTTGCTTTTGGTGAATCACAAACATTGGTTTAAACCATCATTAGCATCTGAATGAAGATAAAGGGGACAAGAAGAGCTAGGGTTGACAGTAACCTTGTGTAAGTAACACTCCTCAATTATTTTGAAGAGCAGGAGAGAAGCAGGATCACAGTGGAGAATGTTTGCATCCCATTTCAGCAGTGGGGATTATTTGGTATTAAGAATGTAACAAACTGACTTTCAAAAAAACATGTTGGATCTCTCAGAGAGTACACCGGAGCCTGAGTAAAGCCTGCTGTTGTTCTTGGGTAGCTTTGTTTCTTCCTTTCTCCTCATTGCCATCATTTCCTGTAGACTGCTCTGTCTGCCCAAACCCAGGAGAAGCACGTGTGAAGTCCCAGGCCAAAGGGGTATGCAGTGTGAAGGGGGATGCTGAGGCAGGGGGCAGTCATACTGCAGTGGGTGGCACAGTTTTATGAAGGTCAATAAACCTGGGCTCCATCAGGCTGCCAGAGAGAGTGGGTTTCCCAGCTGGAATCACTCAAACATGTGGCCCTGCACTGAAAAACACCCTCACTCTAGTCTTCAGGAATGCATCCCTGTCGTGGTTAGTAAAAGTGTCCCAGAATATCTCAGTGTCACAGTGCTACACAAGAAGAGAGCCAGATTCTGAGAAAGACACATTCAAATCAGGATTAAAACCAACTGCTGAACTTCCCACCCAGAAGCAAAAATAAAACAAATGTCGTCTGTAAGCACAGGCACCACAGGCTCCCTCTGCCCAGCTCCACAGCTTCACCAGCTCTGTAACTCCTGCAGCATCTCCAGAAGCCACAACAGAAAGGAGACACCACAAAAGTGGTCTGTGGTGAGGTGCCCTTCCGGGATCTCTATAGAGACTAAAATGTGCCAAGAGTGACTGTTTTGAACCTGTTTGTGTCAAAAACCACCTCTCATTCTAAGCGCAGGTGGTGAATCAAAATACCCCAGCTTTCTGAGAAATATGTCATTCTGCTGTCAGTTTGAATGTGACACATTGTTATGCCAACGTGATGACTAACCCATGTGGACTTGCGTCTTCACCATTTGCTGGGGAGGCCCAAGAAACAGTCCCACCACACAATGAGCCTGCAGATGCAGCCAGAGGGGCAGGAGAGTAACAAGCTGGAGGATAGGCTTTCTGGCATGCCCTGGTGGCAACCTGGCAGTCCTTGGGACAGAACACAGAAGGAAGACATGCAGGTACCCACCACATGGGCCATGGGCTGCTCATAAACCCTCTCTTTCCATGTTATGACTGTGCCTTTGGAGCCTGGAAAGGAGCATCCCTGTGGTTCTAGCCCTGGAGCATCAGGAGGGTTCAGCTCTGGGTGCCACAGGAAGGAGAGAGGAAGGAAGAGAGATTGTACAGAAGCTCTAAAATAGCTAAGAAGCATTTTTATATTTATGCTTTGTCTCATTCTTCAGGTGAACTGTGGAGGCAGGGCTGAGACACAGCAAGTTTGGGTGGAGTTAGGCTTGTATGATCCTTCCACAGCAGGCTGCTGTTTCATGTCTTTTGGAGAATGAGGGGCTGAGTTTCCTCTGCATGGTTAAGTGAAATGGGAGCACTAATGATAAAAAGGCAAAAATCCATCCTCCCTCGCTCCTGCGTACCTTACCACCTGAAGCTTGCCCACTTCCAAAACCTGGTGGAGTACCCCTGATACTAGAGATGTCCTGTGGCCTGACAGCCATCTCCAAAGCTGAGTTCTGTTGGGAAAGATCTGGACACAGTCTGTGGTCTAATGAGTCCAGGGATTATGCTGAGACCTGTAACCAGAACAGGACCACAGTGCTACATGCAGACGGTACAGGCAGAATCCTTCCTAGTCTTTAAGGTGGTGGTGACAGGTCTCCTGGCTTATTGAAATGCATTGATGCCAGTCTTTAAATCCTCCATTTGGATGGGGAGTGTTTTTGCTGATGAGTAGAGCTGGCATAGTGACTAGGTCCACATTAGGAGCATGAGTTTGTCTGGGGCAGGGAAAACCCAGGGTAGACAGAACAGCTAAGCCTGTGGAGAAAGCATAGGCAGAGGCTTATGTCCTCTTGCTGGGATTTAAGTTAATTATGCACTTAGCATTCACTAAAGCGGCTGCAAGGCTACAAAGGTGAAAGTTTAAACCGCCTACCATCTCTGTTCATACTAGTTTGGAAAACTTTGGGCCCATGTATCTCAACACATGAAATACCCTTGCGAGTTACCGTCCAGAAGACTAGGTTTGACCAAGTAAATGAAACAGATCAGCTCATGTATAGTGCTAGTTGTACAGGGAAAAAGAGCAGTTACTTTGCAGATACAGTGACTTCAGTGGTGTAGATGAGGGATAACTGTTGAAATCCATAAAGTTACAGTGAGCAAAGAATGGGACCTAGAGGATGAGCCTGGTTTTTTTTGAAGTCATAGTGATCACCCATGATGTTTTTCACTTTTGGAAAACAAATGGTAAATCAGAAAATCTGTAAGGACAACATTATATGTAAGAAGCTGTATCTACAGGGGTTTGTTAGATATCTCTCAGAAAAACCAGTGTCCTAAAGGAGGGGTTCTAGTAAAGTTTCTAGTGTTTTTGTTAAGAACGTCACCAAAAGGACTTTGTTTTGGAAATACATTAAAAACAGAGCCAACTTTCCACTTCCAGCATCTCCCATTCAGAAGGAATGTGCAGAAGACCTTGATATGATATGAATTAAAAGGATTCTGCCTTTGCCAGCCCTAAATTCCAGGAAGTGAAACACAGCATCCTCATCTGTTCTTGCAGGCAACATTTGTTTTTACTCTAGCCTAAATACCAGACTGTTTCCTAAATCTCAAGAAGTTGACCGTTCCCTTAGATTCCTCAACTTCTCACAACAAAGCAGGAGGCTCTATGCAGGCATTTTGAGCACTGTTGCATGCCGTCCAAAACTGACTTCTGTCCCTAGGGATTTAGAGGTGCCTCTGGAATAAACACAGTGGGATTCTGCTATGTGCAGAGCTGGTGGGACAGAGCTGATAGGACACACAGGCTGTCCAGAGGCCCCTCAGTGGTAGCATATAGATTGATGGGACCAGGAGATCCACTCTTCTCTGAAACTAGGCTAACACACCAACTCGTGATCCTGCAGGGCAGTAGATTTCATAAAGTAGATTCGGAGCTTCACAAAATCCTTCCATAGCCCTGTAAGATTTGCTTTGAGTTTTTGCTTCTTTCCTTCCTCTCTATAGCATCTTCCATTATTCTGTTTTCTCTACTTTCACAGACTGAAGGCAACCTACTTCTCTTGCACACTCACTCCCAAAAATGTGCAGAAAGTCTCTGGCCCTGGATTCTGAACTGGCAGATTTTACTGACTCAGTCCCTTGCTCCCTGCAGAGCAACTGGGCTGATGCTCTCTACACGTGAAGTGCATTGCATAGCAACATTTCACACTCTTCAAAGAGGCTGCATCTGGTGGAGCTGCTGGATTTGCTGCTATCATGTAGAGCAAGGATGCAGATAAAGAGGCTTCTGAAATCATCAGACAGCTATTAAAATTTAGAGATCCTGAGGACAACTGGGTCAATAAAAATCTTAAATTTGTTCAAATGCCTATGCTTGCTTTAGGCTGGTAAACCACCATCTTCCCACTTCCCCCTTCTCTCACCAAATTCTGCTGACAGTGGCATCCCAGAAGCACATTACTAGTGCAGCAGAACAAATAGTGTATGGCTTTTCTCCTGGTTTACACTGGTCTAAGGTGATTTTGTTTTAAATAAAAAATCCCAAAAAAGCTGTAGCATACCAAATATTTCACTCTTTTCTGAAACTGCTGAGGGATTTCAGCAGTGACCAGCATTACTCAGAGGTAGTATAGTAGCTTTTCATCTCAAAAAAATAATTGATTAGACACAACAGAATATTTTGGCAAGCACTGCTCTTTCCCAAACATTAAAAAGAATTATCATTGTAATAACTACATAAGAATTAATCAGGGACTCCATAAGCATTTGGTTAAAGCCCATAACTCTTCATATCATATACAAAAAGTCCTTCTGCTTGGCCATACTGCCTGAGCACTGGGTTAAGATCAGTGTTCCAAAAATTCACTATAAGGTGGTTAAAAACAATCAGTAAGCTCTACCCATTTGTATATCTTCTCATCTCAGAGGTTCTTTTTCCACATCACTGTGGAAGAAACTCAGAACACTGAGTGTAGCCCAGTAGGACATCTTCCATGCAAAATCCCTCCGTGGCAAACAGTGCAAAATCACTGCTCCAAATGGGCTTCTGGCAGTGGTTAACATAAATGAAAAAGCTTCCACAAGACAAAACAGATCACTGCTTTTTGCTGGAAATGTTTAGCAGAGTCTTGCGGAATTTTTTTGTTGTTTTGTTTGGGTTTTTTTCCCTCCAAGAAAGCCCTTCTTTTTTTAAGAAGACCCAAATTGTAACCTAGAAAAAAAAATCTATTTAAAGCAGTCAGGTTCTCGTCTTCCAAATTTATTTATGAGTTTCATTTTTCCTTTTTTTTCAAAGCACACAGAAAAAAAAAGAAAGATAGAAGAATGGGAAACATCCCTGCTACATGTTAACTCTCTCCAGCTTGAGAACTGACACTGAACACTCAGGTTATCTCAATTCCATACTCCAGTTGGGCTTGTTTACTGCTTCATGCAACAATGAAGTTGTGCTGGCTCATTTTCAAACTATTGCAACAGTCACATCCTGAGTCTCTTCCTCCATCTGTCTGTCTTCAGACTGTAGTATGCTCCCATTTACTGGACCAGGGACAGAGAAAAATGAGTTCAGAAGGAAGACCAGTCAATGCTTTCTCCTTTGTGGCAAAACCAGCACTGGGACTTTGAGCTGGTGGCACAGGCAGAGCGGATGCTGCTGCAGTTCTGGACTGAGTCAGGAGATAGATACCTGAGAGAGCGAAAGAGATTTTGATGGATTTGGTCAATCTGGGGTCCAAGACTTCTCTAAACAATTTTAAGAACACAGACTGGTGAAAAACAGGGACAGTATCAAAGAAATGTGCACAGTTCCTTTCCAGCTCCTTCTGCCTCCAGTATCATATGGTTAGAATTAATGTGGCTGGCTATGGGTTGAACAGGCAGACTGCAATACCAAGAGCTCCTATGGTACACCAAAACACAGAAAAGTTTGAAAAAATACATAATTTATGAAAATAATGAAAAATTTTTGGTATGCTGACTCAAGAAAATGAGATACGCAGCGTTTTCAGTAATGCAGGTAACATTTATACAAGAAAAATTTAGGAGAATGTGACTGCACACAATATTTAAGCTAAATTTTACTTTGTTTGACAAGTGCTTTGAACAGAAAATAACATTTTAGAAAGATTTTTCATTTCCTATACTCATATTAAAAGGATTTTGAGGTGCAAAGGTCACTCATTTTTCTAAAGGGTGTGGTGACATAGTTCAAAAAGTTATATCATGGCATTAAATTTGCTTCATTACAAACTTTGATCACTATCAGGTTGTTATGATTCTTATTGGAGAAAAACTTTGAAAAAATCAAGTCCCACTAGCACAGTTTTGAAATGCTATCTCTAGCATTCCTTTTGAAATTCCTTTGAAATATTTTTGTCACATTATTTATTCTTACTAGTTTGTTTTCATAATCTCTTGAGTTTTATATTTTCACAGGGTCTTTTTATTAAAAAAAATAAAATCTAAATAGCTCCCTCATAAGAGAAAAAGATATGCCAAGTTTGTTTAGTATATTATATATTACTTGTCGCTTCAATAGTTACCTAATTTGCAGACACGGGCATAATTTCAAGTTGGCAGTGCCACCATAAGCTTTGATTTCAAGAATGCTGTTTTATTAACACAACCTGACAGATTCCCATAAAACAGCAAAGTTGTGCAATGCTTCTCCCGTGTTTTCATCTCTTAGCACAGATCTGTTATTTTCAGAAGAGTAGAACATTGCATCATTTCTGGAGCAATTTTGAGCTCCTAGACATGTAATGCCAAAATAAAATAAATTGACAAAATTTTAAAAAAAGCAAACAGGTAACAGGATGTATCAGGATAGGAATTGACATCAGACCTGGCAGAATAAAAGCACTGGGTATTACCCTGTTGTCATGGTTTAGGAGAAGGATTCCCCAATTTAGTGTTCCCACTGAAACCCTCCAAACCACACACCCTAGATCACTCTCCCACCCCCTGCCCCTGTGGTGGGATGGAGGATATCAGAGGCACAGAAGATAAAGATCACAGGTTAAGAGAAGAACAATTTACTAGAACAGTGAAGTAAGAAAATTAACAGTAATAACTACATTAATAGCAGTGTACAAGACAGGCCAATGACTGACAGGCTATGTCATTCTGTCAAACTGAAAACTGAAGGATAAATTTCTCAAAAATATATTAACGTTTGAGTAAATACCAGAAGGGAGAAGACAAATTTAACAAAAAGAATAAATGTTCTAAAAGATAGTGGTAAATAAAATATCAGTAAGGAAGTAAATATTGATCATGAACATGATCTGTAGTGCAGAAAGGAATAAATCTCTTTATTATTATTTTTAAAGTTCCTAAATAAAAGGAGGCCATTAGTTGCACTGGTAACTCATTAACTGACCTGTTAGAAGCTCAGTGTTTGCACACCTTGAATACTGTGTGCAGTTTTGGGGTCCTCAGTTCAGGAAGGATATTGAGGTGCTGGAGCAGGTCCAGAGAAGAGCAACGAGGCTGGTGAAGGGACAAGTGCCATGAGGAGAGGCTGAGGGAGTTGGAATAGTTCAGCCTGGAGAAGAGGAGGCTCAGGGGAGACCTTATCACCCTCTACAACTCCCTGACAGGAGGTTGGAGTCAGGTGGGGGTTGGTCTCTTCTCCCAGGCAACCAGCAGCAGGACAAGAGGGCACAGACTCAAGCTCTGCCAGGGAAGGTTTAGGTTGGATATTAGGAAGAGATTTTTTTACAGAGAGAGTGATCAGACATTGGAATGTGCTGCCCAGGGAGGTGGTGGATTCACCATCCCTGGAGGTTTTCAAGCTGAGACTGGATGTGGCACTTAGTGCCATGGTCTAGTGACCACGGTAGAGTTGGACTCAGTGATCTTGAGGTCTCTTCCAACCAAGTTGATTCTATGATTCTATGATTTCCTAGGTTACTGGGCAGGTCACCAGAATGATTACACTTTCCTGACGTTTGCAGTAGTTAGCTGCTAGCTATGGTTACTCCTCGGTATTGAATCAAAATGTTGGGTCAGGAGACAGAAAAAAGACTGGGATGGAACCAAAGCTGCAACCTGCTAACTTCCCTGACACCTGGCACACTCCTCTGAGAGCAGCTCAGCACTTTGTTAGTGCATCAGTTTATGAAGGCTCCCTTCTCACCACACAGCCCTTCAGAGCTGGCTGGAGATGACAGCGTATCGCAGAATACCTTGGCAATGTCCTGAATTGTCTTACCACACTACCACAAGTAGAGGAATGTTATTCAGTCAGTTGTAGCTGGAAGCTGTATTTGCAGAGTGATTTGGAGCTCGTGTTTTTTAGATCTGTACAATGGTTAACCCTAGCACTCTTCTTTCAACAGTCAGTTCTATTTTCTTTTTGAAATGATAGAGGGAATGAAGTTTGTGGGTATTTCTTAAGTAGCTGCACATAGCTGCCATCATTGCTTGGTCTCAGGGGTTTCTGTCTCTTCAGCACTCACATGTAAGTTTCTTCACATGATCACATATAGAGGCTGGGGCTGTGCCAATCTCTTCTCATTCATGTATACTTGTTGCCTTTTGGTTGCTGAGAGACACAGAATGGAGATTTCCCCAAGGTGGAAGGAAATATTTCCTTCTGCTTGCTCAGGCTCACAGGGCAAATGTCACCTTTGTTTTGTGAGTTTCCTTGTCATCTCTCCACCTCCCCTTCTTCTCTTCTGCTTCCAGAAACAAAAATATTTTGCCTTGAATCAAACTTTCTGCATTCCACTTGCTATTTTTGTGAATGGTGTAAGGCAAATGCCTGCTTTTCATTACTCTAGCAACCAGTCAGATTTTTTTTCACAAAGCTTTGGGAATACTTGCCTGAATAGGAATGCTGGTACACCTCTGTGGGTATAAGACTCACCCTTCACCTCTGTGGGCATCACCTGTAGTTCAGGGGGCAGGGATCTGTATTTTGAAGCTGAAGGATGAAACTTTTGTTTCTATACTCACAGCTCATTGAGTTTTAGAAATGATTTATGTCAATGCATCCTAAGTCTGTGCCACATGGCTCCACTAACATACCCACAAAATCTATTAGAAAAGTACACTGGTTGGCTGCATCCAGTGAAAATGTTGCATGTTTCCTGCAGAGTAACAAATTCCAGCATTCGCCAATGGAAAATGAGGTCTCTGTATCAGCACACATGGAGGCAGAAGGGGATTAGAGTCCTTTCAATAATCAAAAATGTATAAAGTTGAGGCTTGATTCAAAGCCTCAATCACAACCCATTGAATTTGCTGGAGTAAATCCAGCTACTGCAGCAGACTTTGGATCAGTTCCAGCTTCCAAAAAAGAAATAAGTGAAATTTAATATCCTGAGATATATGGAGCTCGCATTAGGTGAGCTAATAATTTCGTTTTGGACTTCAACTCTGTGCATCTTGTCAAGTCTGAAGCTTTTTCAGCCTCTTAAAAACAGCTGTAGCATGAATGGTCCGAAGAAAACACAAAGTAGACGTCTACACTACACAGCAGGACATGCTACAGAGATCCCTGAGCCACTGCAGTCTGCACATTGTCCCCTCAGGTGCATGGCACAGTGCCCAGGCTAATAAGACCTGCTGAGCCACATAGTTTGTTAGCATCATAGCAGCTTGGCTTTTAGAGCTTCCCATCTCCTCTGTTCCTTGCACCTACCCCACATGGAACCTCCACCAGTTTCTGTCCTATCCACTCAGCTGCTCATGGGATTGCTCCGTGATATATTTCTCACAAAATGGCTCAGGTTAGCAAAAATCACCTCTTTAAGCCAGTTAAGGCAACCTAGTTCATCATCCCCCAAAAGGGAATGGATTTATGGGAGCCACTCCATGGGCAGATGCAAGTGGTGTGGAGATTCTGGGAGGGTAAGAGCAAACAGCTGTGCCAGGACATCTGCTGTAACCCAACTGCCACCAAGGAATTTACCCCAAAGAGTTTATCCCAGAAATACTACCATTGTTTGTCATCTAAAAATATGTCTTTTTCTCTTTGTAAAACAGTGCTCCAAGTCATAAACATCTTACACCAAGCAGTACTTGTAGCCTTTTACACTGGCACAACTGTTTTATTCTTGAGCAAAGCGGTAGCTCAGCTTGTGGTGAGAAATTTGGGATTCAGCATCATATTGATAAACAGGCATCAAATGCAAGTTGAACAAATACAAAGAAAAACAGAAAAATCCTTTACTGACTTCGTTATACTTCAGTGTTTACAGGATGGAAGGCAGATGTAAAAGGAAAATTATATTGCTGCATCTGTTATGGGTTTCAAAGCAGAAAACCTTTCCTATCATCCTGATCACACCAACATGGTAGGATAGTATTTTCCCAGACTTTGGTGTCATCAAGTCTTATTCCCTCTTGGGACAGTTTCTATGTGAGAAGAAAGACTATGATTGCAGGTTTCTCACTAGTGTTGTGCTTTCTAAATATTGAAAGACAACAAAGGCAACTTTTCTGAAAGGAGAGGTGGTACACAACATTTTCCCACCATGCCTTAAAGTTGCTTTTAAAGTGGAGTGAATCAGCACTGTTTTCCAAATTATACCAGGAAGAAGCTATAACTCTTAAGAATTCTGGAAGAATGGAAATAACAGTTGGTTGTGTTCCTGAAAAAGTAGTAGTACTTTGATAATGAATCATTTGAAATCTTCACACACCCCATTATAACAATATTTTAACTCAACCTGTAAGGGAGCTAACTCCATAAATCTGAAAATGGGCTAAGGCCTCTGGGAATGACAATACTTTCTTGATAGGCCAGATTCTGCACCACTGAATCCAAGAAAGATTGTTACTTTCCTGGGAAAAGATATATTGTCAGAGTTCAGCCCACTGTTATAAATGACAGCTACACCAACTGAACATACTGAGTGTGGTAGATAAGGCATTTTCTCTCATCAGTCAAAACATTATCCTGAGCAGTTTAACAAAACTTTTGTCAGCTCAGCATGAAGAGATTCCACTCTTGCCTACATAACTCCATCAGGAGGAATCCTGTTACATGATATATGAAAGGAGAATCAGGTAAGAGAATGAAGAAGGTGTATGTTACCTGCCATTCAATACAAACTAGTCCAGGAAATTTCTGTTCATCTGAGAGACTTCTCAAACTAAACACCTGTTAACATTAATGTTATTCAGCAGTATTATGCATACTTGGGAAAAAACATCTGCATACATATGTGTTTGTGTTTTAAAATATTGTTTATTTTACATTTAATAAGGCATCAGTCTTTCTCACCCATCAAAAGTAAGGTTCTTTCATCATCCCAGACTCAATTTCTGGTGTACAGTACAGGTTTCCCAACCTTGTGGTACTGCAGAACTGCTTCATGAATTAGCAGTGTTTATGGAGAGGAAGCAAAGAATGCCAAGAAATCCTCCCAGTCTGGACAATATACCAACCAGCAGAGTAAATCTGTGCCCCAATAAAGAAACTTATAAAGATGACCTGAACATTAAAGTAAAGAAGCAATGTTGTTAATAAAAGTGCATTTACATTTTATGCTGTATATGCTCTCTCTACCTGGAACTACTCATGTATCGTGTGAAAAGGTGCTTCTAGCTAAAACCTCACCAGTATTATGCAATTCTGGTACTACACTCTTTTTTTTTTCCTTATAAAGTAGCAAAAATAACACAGTAGATATCAATCAGGCCTCTTTGTTTTCTGCTTAATCTCTGTCTCTTTGTCAAGGCTGCATGAGCAGCATTCCCCCAATAGCTCTCAACTTCATGATGGAGAGAGCAGAAAATCCCAACAACTATTCTTGCATGACAAACATGCCATACAGCAACCAAGAATGAGCTGCTCTATGAGCTTGCTCTGAAGCCCACCCTATGCTCTGACAGTCATGGCACAGGCTGGATGGGGATGGAGGAACTGGGAGGAACAAGGGGCTTAACACCACTTATTCCACATTTGCTCACCAGTGGGTTTAATTTCTTGCCTACCAAAGGACTAGTGTCTAGTTACTAAACCAGACTGCCTGTGCATCTGCCTGTAATTGCTGTTCCTAAGTCAAATGATTTCAGATTTCCTCTGTTCTATTACCTAATTCAAAACAAGGCCCCTTTGAGATGCTACTACTGACTCTAAGGAATAACCTTCCCCAGGAAGAACAATAAAACATTCACAGAGTGAAGATGAAGATATGGAGTGCAGAGTGTGCAGGACTGGAAAACAGACCTCTCACCCACATGAAAAAACCTCACACCTGAAAATCTTCCTACCTTTTTCTATATCATCACCCTGTGCCAAAATAAGGAAAAGTGTAGGAAAATCTCAGAAAAGTTTCTGAGCTGGCAGAGAATGCATTTGCAATTGTTTTTCTATTAAACATTAAGTGTTAACAATCAGTAGTAAGAAAGCAAGTGGGAGGGTCAGACAAACTTGTAAGCAGAAGACACCTACTGAAGAAGCCTGTTGCAACCTTCAGAGCTACAACACAACAAGCAGCAAAATTTGCCCAAAAGATTGTAATGCCAGTTTGAATGAGATTTTCATGCAGTGAGACTGACCTGTAGAGGCTGATTGAGCTTGGCTGATGGAGCTTGACACATGGGATCTGAAAATGGGAAACAAAAAGCTTTCTTTTACAGCTTTATCCACAAAGCAGGAACTTAGAGCAGCCAGTGCTAGCCATCTATATGCAGGTACCCAGGATGAGTTGGCTGCCTCTGTGTTCATGGAAAGAGAAAGGTGTCTCCAGAGAGTGATTCAGGAAAGCACTTAATCACATACTTAACCTTTGAAGTGTGCTCAAACAATATTGAATTCTCTAATTAAAAGAGAACACTTCCAGTGTGTAGCCATAGTGATGGGAGATGAATCAACCGGCACAAAGTACTAAGAGCATCAATCCACTGTTCTCTCTAGTTACAAACTATTACCAAGATTTCTCTTTACAACACAAGTCTGCAATGCCTTTAGCTAATTCAGTTTCCTGCAGAAGTGGAAGCAGGACCAGGTCTGTAAAGAAGTCATCAAATAAGAAAGTCGTCTGATGCAAAGGTCTGTTGGACATGATTCCCCAGGGGAAACTTACACTGATGAGTGGGATTAACAGTAGCAGTGTCAACTCATCTTGTGAATCCACTACAGCATCTCTAAAATGGTTCACTTGAAAGATTATAAACAAGACAGCTCTTGTGTTCAAAGCAACAGAAGTGTTTGCTTACAGTGAAGGGTTTGTCTCTCTGACTCTCTTTGAGTATTTCCAGCTGAAATCCTCTATGCAGTATAATGACTATATTTCCCAAAGAATTTGAACATACTCCTGAATATTTTAGGCACATTAAAAATAAAATGCCCTTGACAATGTTGTACACTCAATTTCAGCACACACACAAAAAGTATGTATATAAATGCCAAGGCATACTTACAACATTTTATAACCATTATTTAGAGCAAAGGGGAGGTGTTTGTCTTGTCTCTGACAGTTCTCACAGTTTTGCAGTCTGAGCAAATGTGGAACAACAGGAAGTTCTGACACCCTGTAAAATATATAGCATAGCCAATTCTTGTATTTTCATTTTTTTCCAGCCAGTGAGAGTTCACTTTGCTTCACTTCAGGCATCCAGTCTAAGAGTTTCTTTAAGTAGGCTGGGATACAGTCCCTGAAAGAAAGTAGATGTGCTGAAGTGGCCCAAACCTGCAGTTTTTACACTTTATTTTGTTTTAACTTATGTTGTCATGCTTAAAGTAAAACTCTTTCAAATAGGTGTTTTAATTATTACCATTCAGTATTAACAGAAAATCATCTGTGTACACATTTCCACTTGAAAGAAAAAAGCAACAAAACAGAGCCAGATAATGAAATTTCCACCCAAGATGCCTTACTGTGTGTAAGGCTTTTTTTGTATATGTATTTCCTATTTTTTTGTTATAGTGCCTCACCATCATCTGAAAGTTTTCACACTGAATACAAGAAATATATTTAGCTGTCAAAGTTTTCAGTAAAACTTTGGTAGTGCACTTGTATCTCAAAGCCAATAGTCTGTTGGCCACAAAATGACATTAAAACCTGATGCACACAGTAATTCAATGTAAAAATTCTCTCACTGAGCATTTAATAAAGCACATTTGTTGTTGTTGTTGTTATTTGAAAATGGAGGTGTTTGAGAAATAATGTATATAATGCATAGAAGAATATCATAGGAATAACTGTCCTGTGTTACATTGCAATTTAGGGTTTGTACATTCAAAGTTCTTATGTCAGTCAATATTATCTTAGCAACTCACCTTGCAGTCAATGAAATCAAAAAGTACTTTGTCACTGAATTCAGAAAAACATGCTCTAAAAGAGAAGTCATTTCTCAAAGTGAAACACTTCCTTCTTCCAAACCTCTTAGGAAGAGGTTTGGAAGAAGGAAGGAAGGAATGTGTTTCACTTTGAGAAACCTCCTCACTTCCAAACCTCCAAACCTCCTAAGAGGTTTGGAAGAAGGAAGGAAGGAAGAGGAACCTATAGGAAGATGTAGAAGACTGAAATCACAATCTGTTGAATACGAAAGGGAAGATGGCTCAGAGGTATAGACCAATGCACCAGCACTCACCAGCACTCCTTAGGAGTGGGCTGATGTTGAGTGGTGAGTAATATAACCAACAGCATTTCCAAAATTTGGTCTTTGGTCTTGTCTCTGATCATCTGCTCTCAGTGGTGCATTATTTTCATCCTCCTTACTCGACATAAGCACAAGAAATGTCAGTAATTGTTCTCTAAGAAACATATCAGGAAAACCTCCAACAAACAATACTTTCTGCTCTTATAAGAAACTGAGAAACTTAAATAAAGAAATTAAATCAGCTAAAGCAGTGCAATGGCAGTGACAGTTTTCCATTCAATTTTAGCAGAGAACTATTTTGAATCAAGGCATGGTATTGCCCTAAAAGGTTGCTCTGCATAGTGCATGCAGCAAAGTAGTTTGGTTACTTGAGGCTTAATATTAGGCTAATAAAATTTTGGAAGAATAGAAAAAGAAAGCTGATGGAAAGTCTCCTGCATTGCTGTTACTTTTGGGTTGCTCACAGCATTGCTGATGACATGTGCAATGGCTCTAAAAAAGTGTTAGCTCCTCTTCCTGTAGTTATCTAAAAGCAACACAAACATTAGGCACTTCAGGCTTGCATTTGAATGCAATCCTTCAGCAAAAATACATTTCATTTAGACAACACATTAGCACCTCCTGCCATTTTATAACCTGAATACCTGGAAAATTATTTTGCCCTCGTGTCTCTGATATGCACTAATACACTGTGATCCATTCAAATAAATACTTGCACTTAGTTCAGTACCTAGCATTTCCAGTCTTCTCCTGTTGTTCAAAATCTACTCCTTTGACTCATAATACTGATAATACATTTAAGATGAGATCAGTGACTATACATACATGGTGGGAAACTTCCAAATACCACAATAGCAGAAGGACAATAGGGTCCTAAAAAAGGAGCATTTTTAGACTAGTAAGTACCAGAAAGTATTCAAAAATGCAAATGAGGAAAAATAACTAATTCCTCTGGCATGGAAAATTAAAACAGAAGTATACAAATGCTTTTGGTGTTAGATGGAAAACCTAATTAAACCCTTAATGTGAAGTCATCACCCATTCTGTCTTCTTACCTGCACTATGTATCTTTCATTTAAAAAAATTAATGTAAAGTACATTATAAACTTAGCCTGTTTATATTTTGCCCCATAAGTATGTCTCAAAATTATAATTTATTTGCTAAAAGATGCACAATTCTGAGATTTTCTGAGTGATCCAATAAGGTGCCAAGTGTATATATATATATATATATGTAGGTATATAAAGACATAAAGATCTATATAGTGTCACAGAATCTTTTAATCAGTCTTTGACATATCCTGTTAACAAATTCAAATGTTCTAAAAAAAAAAATATATCATGAAACTTAGAGAATCACCTAACTGGAAAGACATGGCTTTCACCATGGCCCGTGCTTACTCTCAATCCTGCTCCAGCCCTCTCTGACTTTGGCTTTAAGATTTAGCAGCTCTCTGACAGTTCCCAGGAGGTTTTTCCATAAGGATCTCTTTGACCCTCACTGTCATTCACTCCTGAATTCCTGCCCCACTCATCTTCTAGCTGGATACAAATCCAGCAAACTGTATGTACAAACCAGAAAAACTTTCTCAGTGTTTTCCCAGGAGGGTGGGAAATGGCTAACAGCATGAAGTGGCCCAGGCAAATATCACCATCCTGCTTCACTTTCTAAAACAATAAAAGCAACACTTTCATGTTGTTTTCTACTCTAGCTAGTGTATGTGAGCAAACTCCCATTTAGGTATACATTTCACTTTGCATGTGCAAACACGTTTGCATGGACACTTCAAGGTTTGTTAGTGGCTCCAGTTTTGTTTGCACATATCTGAGCCAGGCACAAGGTTTGAAATGTTTGTCTCTTGACCTTTTCTGCAGAGAAGAAATACAGGTCACCTTAGACAACAAATTCACTTTCTGGAATGCTCTAAGTGACTGGAATACAGCAAGTATTGCTTTAGTCACTGCAACATTGCTTTCGTGATGCTATAAAACAGTTCAAAGACATTTATTGATTAGCATTAATGTAATTACAATGGAAACTTCTGTTCTCCAAAGATGAAAATGTATTTGCTAATTCACTGCTCCAGGGCTACAAGCATGCAGTCATTCTGGCAAAGAAACCAGCAAATTACACAAAATAAAGAGCCAAAGAGTGTTAGGACCACACAAGTGCACCTTGTTAGGACTGGAAAGGGTTACCTTTGTGCCATTCCCATTCTCATTTACAATTATTGCCCCTAGAATGGATTCATGTTGTGCCATTTTCTCCTCTAGCTACAATAACAATGAAGTTTTCAAATCCCCATCCCCTCTTTGATTTGATGGTCATTCCTGTTCCCTCTTTTATACAGTCTGGCAGCTTGAACAGTAAAATCACCAATGAATCAAAATACTCCTTTTCATAGGGAAAACTTTTGTTCTCCACTTTTTTTTATTCAACTTTCACCTTTTGCTTTCACCATACCTTCCAAAGAGGGCCCAGGGGGGAACTACCACCCAGCTCCCCTGAACTGACCCCAAACTTCATTTTCTTCTGCTGCAGTGGTTCCCACTTTCCATTAGGTGGCATCAGTTCAAATTCCATCTTGGAGCAAATTGGTCCAATGACTGTGCTCCCCATCAAGGTCCCTCCTGGAGTTGGCTGGACCACATCTTCTTTCACTCGTCTCAGATACGGGACGTCGCCCATTCCCAGAGCTGTTAATTCTGTAGGCTGGCCAGTGTCCCCTGCCAAAAACATGCTGTTTGCAAATGTATACCATTTTTATGTGTCAATAATCCTTTAAAACACAAATTCCTATGAGTTTCTATAGCTCCTTTCAGTGTGTAGAAAGACCTGTACATGCACTTACGTTTTTAATAGAAAGCATGTATATAAACCCAGCAAATGAACTATAAACCACTGTCCAACATAATTCTGTTTGTTTCCAAAGGGTAGATATATTAGAAGGTGAAAGGGAAGTGAATGCTTCCTTACCTCATTCCTAAATGACCTTCAAAACAGAGAAATGAAATAACACATATCCAGCAAACCCTGTTGTTTCTGTATTGTTATTTCTGTGAAAGATAGAGTTATACAGTAGGAAGATTGGATATAATAGACTCTGCTTTCCTATTAAAAGAAAAAAGATATATTTTGGGAAAAATACGACCTAGGAGATTCACAAGTTCCTTCAAGAGAAGCTGAAGCCTGAATAAGATGAAATGGGAAGGCCAAGGTGTAGATACAGAAGGGGACATGCTGACTGAGGACTGCAGCTTGCTGCAGAGCCTGGGGAAGCTGTAGCTGGTACTTCTAAATTAGGGTAAGACAGAAAGAGCTTTCAAAACTCTGTATCTCCTGTTCACCTTTCACACAGAAAATACTCTTTCATTTCAAATGTCAAATTTATTCAAAACTCTCCTGGAGTTTGCCTTGGGGGAGGAAGAGGGGAGGCAGGGTATAACACTAAGATAAGGAAAAAAAATAGTGAATCTATTCCACTTCTCTTTAGAGTTATGGGAAGAACTAAACATAGACTAACAAGGGAAAAAACAGTTATGAAAACAATAACAGATCAGTGCTGTCCTTTGCTCTAAACATGCACTATGTTTATTCTCTCCTCTTCCTTCAGTTTGGTGCAAGTCTTTTTAGGTCAGAACCTCTAGCTCTTACAGGCTAAGGACTCCCAAAGTATGTGAGCTTTATGGCTTCAGGCATACCATGTTCCTGATGACACTCCTATACCTCAAGCATGGCAGAAGTCTTCTACCAGAAAAACCTCTTTCAAAGGCTGCATTTACACTGAAGAATTTTTTAAACAATCTTGACATTGACCTTACAGCTATGGAAGTGCAGTTGTTGCCAACAGCTGATACTGTAAACCTCATTTTCTAAAGAGATTAAATTTATGAGAGCATTCTGCCTGTCCCTTCCCCTATCTGTCTCTCCAGCTTGTCCCACCCACTCAGGTCCTCTGTAATTGCAGGAGCTATTAGCCAATGTCAGTTAGAAAGGAGTAGAAGTCTTAGTGATATACTGGTGCTCTCTCCTCCCATGTAGGTGCAGGGCTGTAAACAGGATGACCTGATCACATCCTCTGGTTTTGTGCATTTCTCAAGAAATGAAATGAAGGCAAGGGCAGACGTTTCCACAAGAAAGGAACAAGGGCAAAGGATGGGATAGCCCAGAGAACTGGGAATGAGAGGAGGCAAAAGCCATCTTTTCCAGCAACAACAGTGTCCTCTTTCATGAGACTCCAGCATAAACAAGGCTGGAGTTGATGAACACACCATCCTGGCAGCCTGCACTTTCCAGGATCTGCTTTGATTTTCTTTTACAGGATTTTCCTCAGTGCAAAAAGTAGCATCATCCCTTTTGCTTGTCTGATGGGCACAATGGCTGGTGCCCTCCAGATGGTGAGCTCCAGAGCTGCTGCTCCAATTTCAGCAACATCGAGCTGCTCAGGTCACCACTGTGGCAGGGGATGCATGTCCTCCTACCCCATGGAGACACCACTGCTGGCCCTATTACCTGTGCTGATAGTAAAGGCAATAAAGAAGTCCTCTAAGTGTGAATGTGATGATCTCAGTCTTGTTCCTGAATATGGATAAAAGCATCAAGTCCCAAATCAAGGTGTTTGAAGGGCTCGGTGCCTGTTTTGTAAAAGGTCTTCAACTGGGGTTTTCTCTTTTCTCATGCTCACCTATAATGGTAGCTATCATGCAAGGTCTGAGTTGTTTCCCTAAAACAATTTTCTAGCTTAAATTAATTCTGAAATATAGTTCTGAAGGTAAAAAGATCTGCTCATTTTATCACAAAGTGGGAGATTACCCCAAGAGGCAATCCATTGCTGAGGCAGCCTAATGTGGAGGAACATGCATTTGGAACTCACTGAATTTCACCTTTGCCTAAGAAAAAAAAGCAACAACCCCCCCAAACAAACAAAACAACAACAACAACAACAACAAACCTAAAACAACTAAATAAAAACTCACTAAAAAAATCCCTTCAAAGCTACTTTCTGTGCATTCAATCAATTGCTCATATTTAATAGCAATTGGAAAAGAAAAAAAACTTTGACAATTTTACAGCTTTTTCTGAAGATCCAGTGGACTGAACTGCCACAATCTATTTAACTGTACATTGCCTAAGTCCACTCAGTCTTGCACTAATTACAAAAGACAAATCAGATCTTGAAAAATGCTTTATCAAGAGAAAATAGACAATACCAAATCACAAAAAAAACCCTTGCGATCTTTTCTTAAAGGCAGCAGCATTTCAATATGATTTTAGAACAGGTATCTGCAGTTAGCAGGTCCTGCTAAACAAACAAACAAACAAACCCCAACCCAACCAAACAAAAAACAAACAAGTATTTAAAAAATCTCCTTGTGGCTTTTCATTTGACTGACAGAAAACCATGTAATTTCAGACAAAAAAGCTATGGGAGTGGATGAAAATGATGACAGAAAAATTAAAACTGATCTAAAACTAAAACTAGCATCACTTAGCAATTTTTCCACTATTTTCCCAGCTATCATCAGAGTTATTACAGATTTTACACAAGTAAGATTGACTCACCAACACTGTTCTCCTGTATTCAGCTGAGTCAGTCACAAGTCTAGAGACCCTGTGGTGTCTTTACTATTACTAGTTTAATGAAAGTCAGCATAGAATCCCTGTCTATCCACTCCAGAATAAGTATCAAAACCAGGACTGGTCTTTCAAGGGAACTGAAACAAAAAGCAATGTCTCTCTCCTTTACAGTACCTAAACTGGGGGTGTCTACTTGATTTTCTGTAGCAACCATGAGAATGCCATGACTTCTCTGAAAACTGTTCTACAAGAATCCAGAAATGGCGGTAGGTTAGCTGAAATCTAAGCATACTGGAGAAAAAAATAGAATACTAAATTTTTCTTCAAATGCATCGTACATGTCTTATGTCAAGTATACTTCTTGGGGTAATGCTACTTGCATCTTCTGTTGAACACATTCTGGCCTAAACTTCATGTCATTTTGAGGAGACTGGGAGAACTTGTAGCATAAAAATAGACTGAATTTCCTCTGTCATTGTATACTCCTACTGAAGACAAGGGAAAGATTTGTGTTCACATCCATGTATTTGCGGTTAGGGTTGAAGACTGCATGATCCCAAGCACAGATTTGTGTGCAGTGGTACATAGTTCTGAACAAAACCTCATTTTCTATTATAGGAGTGGGACTGTTTAGAGTAAGATGACTACATCATGCAACATATATCTCAGACATTTTAGATTTTGGAGTCTGAGATTGTGTTTTACATATCAACTATAGCCATTCATATATCATGGCCTGTTGGCTAAGAAAGGTAAAACTGAAAAGTCAGTCTTTTGATTGACCCAAAAAGGGTCAATCTTAATGCTAGGTCTCAAGTATTTTCTTTGGATGAACTTAGGTCCATCCTGGGGTTTTATGTTTCTCAGCCTATGAAAACCCCTTGTCAAGCAAGGCTCACTGTTGGCCCCTCTTGAGTGACAATTAAAAAAGAGAGAGAATTCGTAGAGAAAACTGACAGCTTCGCTAGTATATTAATCGACAGTTTCACAGTCCCCTCCTGCAGACCAGCCTGACAGACAGCCTCCCTTGCTCTTCTTTGCAAGAAGATGCTCCTGCAGCTGGGAGTGGAACCAGGCCCCACCGAGGACTCCTCAGGCCAGAGCTTGTGCCCTACCCCTCCTCCTCCCATCACTCCTGCCACCAAAATATATATATAGATAAGGGGACTGACACATAAGAAAAGCAAACAAACAAACCCAGCACCCAACCCAGAGCAGCAGTTGTTGGTGTTGGTACTTTTCACCGCCCCTTCGCATAATTAATATATTCGCGTTTCCTCCCACTCTCCCAATGGGCTACCAGCTGCAGTAGTCCTGAATAGCGGGCTTAATTGGGCTTTGTCATGCAGAATACCTCTATTTTCTATAGCAGGTTACAAAGGGGCCCTTGGCAGACGTGGAAGGCTCCTCTGGAGACGGCGGGTCCTGCCCGGCTGCGCCCATCCCCTCCGCACGCCGCGCAGGTAGCGCTGCAGCCACCGTCCCACGGCTCAACCGCACCTTCAACCCACCGCATCCCTGCTCAGGGTCACCTCCAACCCACCGCATCTCTGTTCAGGGTCACCTCCAGCCCACCGCATCCCAGCGGAGAGTCACCTCCAACCCACCGTGCCCCGGTGTAGCATCACCTTCAGCCCATCACTGCCCAAAGCTGCTCCTTTCCCCTTGCTCCACGGGCTGCTCCCAGACGTCCCTGGGACACTCCGACCTGGCTGGGCCCCTTTCCCTTTGCGAACACGGCACAAATGTCAGCCAGAGTTTATTTCCGACAAGACCTTTTATTAAAACTTTTTTATTAAAACCTTTTATTAAGACCAATGCTCCTCCCGTTTCATAGCAAATCGAGGTGATGAGGTTAATTGGCAAGCCCCAAACTCAAAAGAGATTTTCCATTATAGGCTAATCATACATTCTCTATATGATATAAATGGTGTAGAGTAGGGGTGTCGATATTCACCATGAATTACAGCTAATTATCTTTTGGAATCCAAGTTACTACTTCTGCCTATTGATTCTGCCCACTGTTTCCTTCAGACTTACCCTTTTTCCCCCTCTTGTTTCTTGTTTTGACAGTTTAAATCCAGGTCTATATGACATAGAAAGCTAATAAAATTCTCATTTCATTGTTAATCTGATTTCATCGCAGTATAGGTTTTTACCCTCGCACCTGGGTAGCAGGGTGTAATTCCATTAATAATAATGATTTTTTTAAAAATCAACATATTCATTGCATGTCTTTCCCCTGATGATATATTGTGAGCAGTGTGAGTTGAAAAAGGGCCATTTATTCTCACCGTGAATGAGTCTGCCTGAAACTGAAGACTTCACCTGCCTCCTCAGTCAATTAGGAATGTATCGAAAATTCTACCAGAAAAGGAGTTAAATTAACCGTTAGCTAATTTCCTTGTGTCCCTCCTACATAATCCCCCCTTTTCAGCTTGCCCCAGAAATTACCACATGTTGCAAGGTTCAAATAGTGCCTAATGAAACACTGACTAAATGGTTCGCTCAAACGCACAGTGAAGCCCTTTCGCTGTGCCTTCAAAGCCTGGTGGGCTGCAGCGGTCAGAGATGCCCATCTGAAAAAAAATATTTTATAGATATATATGAAATAATTATCGACTTTAGCAGCAAGTCTCCCCCGGCAGGGATGTGCCGTCCTTCCCATCGCACCGCACACACTCCAGGGCTGGGGCACCCCGGCTCCCCCGGGCAGAGAAAAGGTGTCCTCGTCCCACCCGGAGCAAGGTGCCCGTGGGATGGGAAGGGCAGGGGACCCCAGAGGAAAAGACCATGGAGAGGCTGCGAGTATACGAGGGACCCCAGCCGCGGGTGGGACCCTGCCTCGGCGTGAGCTCCCTGGGGGATTCCATACAACTTTACTTCCAACACTCCGTGTCGGTGCTTTTTCCGAGGGTGTAGAAAGAGGTTTGGAAAGGACCGCCCCTGTATTGCCGGGCTCTGCTGGGAGGCAGCGTTTCTTCCCGGCGTGTCGAGGTCTCCCCATCGCTTTCTTTCCATTCACACGGAGGCGGAGCGTTTTCTCTCTTTTGCACAGCGGTTCCAAGTAAATTGTAAACTTTGATTTTACCGAGGTGCCTTAGTTTGAGGACGGAAAAGAAAAACCAGCCCCGGGTCGGCAATCTTCTGTGCAAAACCCGCCCGAAGAGAAGCTTTGCCCCGCAGTTACAGACTCTCATTTCTGTCTAAAGCGGCTTCACTGAAGTGTCATCTACTAAAACTCGGCGAATTCCGCAGAGAGAGTAGAGTCACTTATTTGAAACGGTGAGGCTAATACAAAGTCATCAAAGCACTATGGTTCTTGTCTTTAAGTGACAACCCTCTTTATTGAACTGTTTGAAATACGCCTCCTGCTTTTCAATGTCTCTCTATCCATCTTTGTCTGCTCTTCAGAAAAGCAGACAATATAAAGCAAAGCCTGGCGAGCTCCCCACGCTCTGGCTTGGGCAGTGCCAACGTTAGCCTTGAAATTGTCACTCCTTCATTAATCTGAAACTAGTTATTTTTCCAGAGCACACAGCACACGCTTCCGATCTCTTTGGGTTCGCTTCCAACAGCTTAAATCCCGCGGACACGGCGGCTGGAGCCGGGGCGGGGGGCGCGGAGGGGCCGGCTGGGAGGC